>NW_028250968.1:0-117402 GCF_964263255.1 Lissotriton vulgaris
ATTGTGTATTACTAAATCATATATATATAGTATCTGCCATCAACAGCACTTTCGAAATCACCTCTAAGTATGTCGATTTCTTTTTACAAGAGTTTGTTGTTTCTTTACCGGATTATATTAAGGACACTACTGAATTTTTGCATCATGTTAACCAATGTACATGGTCGGACGACCTTCTGCTAATAACTATGGACATATCCACACTGTATACCAGTATAGCCCACTCCGATGGTATGAATGCTGTTAAATACTTTCTGGATAAACGCCCTATTGAACTGTATAAACACAATCGCATGTTGGTAGAGATGGTAAACAAATTCCTACATAACAATAATAATAATAATAATAATAATAATAATAATAGGGACATTTATAAAGCGCTGAGTTACGCGCACCGGCATGTCCACGCGCTGAAAAAGTGGGAGAGGCGGTAAGCAGGGACCACAGCTGGCGAGCAGCCAATTATTTGGCGTAGAGGTGGGTTTTTAATTTCGCTCGGAACCTCGCTTCCTCAGGTTCCAGGCGCAAATCCACTGGGAGTTTATTCCAGTAGTTTGCCGCTAGGCACCTGAAGGACCATCTCCCATGCGGGCTTTCTTAACCCTGGGGATCCTCAGTAGACCCCCACCCGCGGATCTGAGCGCTCGAGCAGGTTCGTACACTTCAATCAGTTTCTTCAGTGGACGAGGTGCCCTGTCATTCAAGATCCGGTGACAGGTGCAGAGGGCTTTGTATTCCACTCTGCTCCTTACAGGAAGCCAGTGTAGTTTCTGCAAGGCCACCTTCGAAGGCGCCCTTTTGGGCAGCCTGAGGATCAAGCGTGCTGCCGCATTTTGCAGCACTTGAAGGCGTGCCATGCTTTTCTCTGGTGCCCCCAGGTACAGCAGGTTCCTGTAGTCCAACCTGGCTGTAACCAGAGCATGTACCAGGGTTTGATGGGCTTCGATTGGGAGTAGGTCCAGGACTTTCCTCAATTTCTTCAGTACCCCAAAACATACTCCGACCACCCGGTTGATCTGGGGGCCGAAAGTAAGACCTGCATCAAACCACACCCCCAGATTTCTTGCCTCCTGGCAGGGGGTGGGAGTTGGTCCTAGACAGGGTGGCCACCATGCCGACGACCAGGCAGACTGGGCTCTCCCTACCACCAACACCTCTGTCTTGCTGCCGTTGAGTTTCAAACAATTGATGGCCATCCACTCGGCAAGTTCTTTCATGCACGACCGGAAGCTATCTGCAGCAAGACAGGGCGCGTGTGACAGGGAGATCACCAGCTGCGTATCATCGGCATACGAAACCAGTTGGAGTCCATGGCTCTCCACAATGGAGGCTACAGGCGCGACATATATATTAAAAAGGGTCGGGCTCAAGGACGAGCCCTGAGGCAGGCCTTGGCCCAGATGAACCCCCTTCGAATAGCAGTCGCCTTGCCTTACTCGAAAACTCCTCCCCGTAAGGAAGGCCTGAATCCATCTCAGCGCGGTGTTAGCGATGCCACCTCTGTTCAGACACTGTAGCAAGATGGTATGTGCTACAGTGTCGAACGCCGCGCTGAGGTCAAGCAAGATCAGGGCCATAGTTTGGCCTTCATCTACGCCCTGTCTCAGATGTTCTGTTGCCATGAGAAGGGCGGACTCAGTAGAGTGGCGTGGTCTAAAGCCAAACTGCGTGGCGTGGAGCAATCCCGTCTCCTCCACATGCTTCATGATTTGGGTATTTACCACCTTCTCCGCCACTTTAGACAGAAAAGGCAGGAGTGAGATGGGCCTCAGATTTTCTAATACCTCAAAACCAATGTGGGGTTTCTTCCGGAGCGGGAGCACCACTGCCTGTTTCCACCCCTCGGGCAACATTCCCGATCTAAAGGAGGTGTCCAGGACGTGCCTTATATAGGGCTCCAATACTTCCAGGCTGCCCCCAGACGTTTAGGGGACACCGGGTCCAAAGGGGAGCCTGATTTAACAGAGAGGCATACCCTGACTAGGTCCTCAGGAGGGGGGGTGCTAAAGTTTGTAAGAAGCCCCGCAGTCTCTGTGCCCTCTGGTGCTACCTCAACTTCAGCCCCTGTAGGGGGGTTAGGAAAAGTCGAGTAAATTTTCTCGACTTTGGTGGAGAAGTATTCAGCGATACGGTCACAAGAATCCGTCGAGCAACTCTCCGGATCTGCAGATGAGTCTACTGTGGTCAAAGACTTATAGATACCGAAGAGTTCTTTGGCCGAGTTTTTCACCCCTAAAATTTGTCCTGCGTAATAGGCTGCCTTAGACTTTTTAATCAGCCTGTGATGAAGGCGCCTTTTTTCTAAAAACAGTTCCCTGCCCTGATTGTCATAGGACACCCTCCAAGCTCTTTCGGCTCGCTTGCATTCCGCCTTTGTTTGCCTCAGCTCTCCACTGAACCATGGGGCTGATCTTTCCTTGCGGGCACATGCGGATGTGCGGCAGAGTGGAGCGGTCAGGTCAAGTGCTTCTGTGATGCGCTTATTTAGGTTAGAAACCGCCGTTTCTATGTCCTCACCTCCAGGCTGGCCGTCCCTGATTAAAGCTTGATTAAAATCCTCCAATGAGAATTTGGCCCACTTCCTTCTTAAATAGTTCAGGGACGCCTGACTAAATTTAATGGTTTTTGGGCTGTGTATAGAGAAAGCCACCAAAAAGTGGTCTGTCCAGGGGATCGGTTCAGTTGCAGACACCTCAACCCCTCCCCAGTTAGCATAAACCGGGTCCAGAAGATGCCCCTGCCGGTGTGTGGGGCTTGAGACCTTCAGTTCCAATTGAAGGGCTTGAATATCCCGGCAAAATTCCTTTACTCCTGTATCCTCTGGGCAATTTATTCCTTTTTAACAACATGGTATAAAAGCAACTCAGAGGCGTTGCGATGGGGTCATGTTTCTCCCCCAGCTACACGGGGCTCCACGTAGGCTGGGGGAGGAACATGTCCTCAGAGCACAACATGTGGACTACTGGGAAAATAATGTTGTCAATTACTGGAGGAATATTGATGACATATTTGTAAACTGGCGAGGGAGTGAGGCATTAGCAAAAGGATTTGTTGACACTATCAATGTGAACCAATGAAATCTACAGTTCACAGCCAGGATCAGCAGGACAACTGCGAATTTTCCTGACGTTAAACTAGAAATTATAGACAATAAGATAGTCACCAGTCTATATAGAAAGGCCACATCAGGGAACACCATCCTGCACGTGGAAAGTTGCCATCCACGACATACTATCGCAAGTATCCCCTACGGGGAGTTTGTAAAGATACATAGGTCATGTAGCACAATAGAACTTAGGGATCAGTGTCAACAACAAGCAAAGACTAGACTTACAGCTAGAGGCTATAACCCCACAAAACTAGATGGGGCAATGAGACAGGCTAATACCCTCAACTGACTTGAACTTCTTGATCCCAATAGGAAAGTAATGACAACTCCGGATAGCACTCAGGATAGTGGCACAGTAAGACTAATCACATGCTATAGCCGTCAGGCACACCAGATCACAAGAATAGTGAAACAGCAATGGCCGATCATTCTTACTGACCAAGTACTTAGAGACATAATGCCAAATGTGCCCACAGTTGCCTTTAGATGTGCATATGCCATGCGCAATGATGTGGTTACCAATAGTCCAGAAATCGTCAAAAAGGATGACTGGCTATCGCCCCGGAAAGGATTTCCTCGTTGCAGCTCTTGCAGAGCTTGCAAATTCGGGGTTAATACCACCACCTATGTAACACCCTTCGATGCAAATCCCACAGCTTTAAGAGGCCACTATACATGTCGCACCGAAGACACAGTGTATGTTTTCAAATGTAGTTGCAACTTGCTGTACGTGGGCAGCACCAAGCTACCTGTCCACGCGCGCATTTTGCAACATTTACGAGCCATCGTCAATGCCGACCAAAGCTATCCAGTAGCACGGCATTTCCAAACAACACATGGTAAAAACCTTACACATATCAAGTACTTCGTAATCGATGCGGTGATTGCGCATTAGCGCATGGACATTTTTGCACATATGTATTTGTACAGAGAGATGTTTACAGCGAGCATTGCGTAATGTTCGAGTACCATGTAGCTAAACAACTGGACTGCATTGGAGAGTTGTATGTACATACTTTGATGTTTATTGCATAATTACGCATGGACTAGTTTGCACATACTTGTATTTTAAATCAAATGCAGTATGTAGATGTACGCATGGATCAGTTTGCACAGCTTCGTATTGGTACTGTAAAATGTATACGCATGGAGAAAATTGCACACCTCCGCAATCAAATCAAATGATTTTAATTCGAATTATGATTACATGTATGGGCATATTTGCACATTTTTCGTATTTGTACAACATATTATATTTATTTGCTGCATTTAGCATTTTGAATTTGATAAGTCAGGGCGCCGTTTATGTTGTATCGGTAAAATGGTCTAGGACATATTGGAAATAGTCTTGATTAGCCATATGTAATATCGGACATTTCGTACTATATAAACTGTTTTATATTTACATTCAGTTTAACTCTTATGGCTTGAGTTTATTGTAACAAGACTGTTTCATTCCCTAGCCCATATTGTTTTCCCAAGCTTTTCCAATATGGCGCCCGTACTTACAATAAATAGCACTATATGCTATGTTGCAGTCCTACAACTCTGTTTACCATGAATTACTGTTTGGCGCGCAATGTGGATTACTGCCATTTTAAAAACACTGTGTGAGCTAACCGTCAGATATCAGTGAGCAAGGGCACGGATGTGCCCGAAACACGTCTGATGACATGCACGAGTAACTTAAGAAAATAAAAAAGCATTCGATGAAGTCTGGCTCTGGCCATTAATTTGGTGTCAGCGTACCTATCTGTGCAGCAGCGCACACAGAAGACGGGTTGGATTTATATATATTTATATATATACTAGCAGCCCGCCCCAGCGTTGCCTAGGGCAGAAGGGGGCTGGGGGCAGCATTTCCGGATTGCGGCAGCGTTGCCCGGGGCAGAAGCGGGCTGGGGGCAACATTTCTTGCTTGGGTGCATTCCCGCCCCGGCCCCCGCCCGCCCCGACATTGCCCAGACCGCCTCCCGCCTCGCCTTTGCCTTTGCCTTACCCCGCACGCCCCGACATTGCCAAGACCGCCTCCCGCCTCGCCTTTGCCTTTGCCTTACCTGAGCTGCCACTCTTCCCCGCGCTCCGGACTTCACCGCCACTCCTCGCTGCTCGTCACCACTCCTCCACGCCTGTCGCCATCACGCACGTTGCAGACATCGCTAGGTCGCGGCCGGCGCTACTTGTAGGGGACTACTTTGTTTTTAAAGTTACATTTTTTAATTTACGGTTTTTTTTTATTTTATGCAGCTTATGTCCATCTACACACCCTGAGGATTACAACAATGTATTGGGTGTGTGGATTGGCGCTGTGGTTCCCGAGTTTACCTTGCCAAAAGGTTTCTGTTCTCTCTTTATAATAGTAGTATAGAAGATATATATTACCTACTGGTGGTTGCCAGTAGGTAGTTATAGTTAGGATTGGCTACCATAGGAAATCTGCAACATTCTATTGGGAATAACTCAGGCGTCGGTTGAGGAATTTGTGTGTAATTTTCCAAAATTTTGGCCAGCTCCGCTCTGCTCCTTCCCTGGAAGTTTCGGGGGGATTCGTGAAGTGGGGGCTGAGAAAAAAGGGGGGTCCCAAAACATGTTTTCCCCATGTTAATTTCCATAGGACGGTCTGACAAATCTACAGCCCGAACAGCTGAATGGAATTATGCCAAACTTGGTAAAATTGTAGGGAATGGTACGTAGATGTGCCTTTGCTGTATTTGGTGGAAATTGCTCCAGTGTTTTTTTTTTAAATTAACTTCAAAAACACATATATATCTATAGGCGCGCACCGAGCGCTCACCGGTACGCGCACCGGGGAGCGCACCCGGCGCGCTACGGGAGTGCGCGAGCGGAAAGGTGATTGGCTGTCGGTTGTCTTTCAACATTTTAAACAGTCAGGAGAGTCCGCCATCTTGTGTCTCTGTAGAATCGAGACACAAGAGGTGAAAAAGAAAGGGGGAAATAATTAAAAGGGGGCAGAGTAGACACCCCCTGACCCCCTAGGTTTTCTGAGGGGGGCCTAGAAGGACCCTGAAGGGCAAATAATTCATTTTTTTTTTTAATTTTCGCGGCTTAAGCGCTGGGTGCGTTCCCGGGTACGCTCTCCGGTACGCGCACCCCGAGCCCACCACGGGGAAAAACAGTGTAAAAAAATAGAGTAAAAAAATAATGTAGAGTGTTTAGAGGTAAGTTAGCTCTGAAAAGAGCTGTTGTGTTATGTTGGTGTTTTTTGTACCTACAAGTAGGTACCAATGCAGAGTCTTATATTCAAGAGGAAACCTCTATTCCTCTCATCTGTAAAATGCACACCATCTCTCCTGTAGATGTCATACATGTTGTAACGCAAGTTGTTGTGAAAAATGGAACCCATAGCATAGTCTCTGAGTAAAGCAGAGACAGATTTCTTTACATGTTTTCTTGATTTTTCAATCTGTGGACAAAATTGGTTGGACCAGTTCCATTTTTGCCTTTGGCATATATTAGAAAATACCAAAGCAGTTTTGGGAAAAAGTGACATCAATTGCCAAAAGATGTCATTTAAAAGCATTTCCAGACCTACCCCAGTCAAAGTGTCTAGATCATTTCCACCAAAGTGCACAATTATAAGGTCAGGGTGTGGTAAATGCAAAAAGGATTTTACCAATGGTATCAATTGGTGACTCCTCAATCCTCTCTGTCCAATCCATACAATGTTCACATTTGGTAAATCAAGATTGTAAATACCTCTGTTAGCTGCATATTTTTGACTCCAGTAGACATAGCTATGACCTACAAACCAAACATTTTTCATGTTGGAGGTAGATGTGCTTCTAGTCAGATGAGTTGTGGAAATGGAATGGCAGTTTTATTATGATTTAAAAGTGTTTGAGAATCAGTGCAGTTGAATAACCAGAAATGATTGGAGCTTTTTTAAAAATATCCACTGAAAATTAGGGTGCATGCTTTTTTTTTGTAAGAAGTCATTTCAATGGTTGAGAAAAAATCATTTAAACAAACATTGCATTTCATTAGCTAGTAGATTGAGAGGTCAAACAGCCTTGATGGATTTTTTTGCAACACAGTATGATGAACTTGTGAACTGTGTGGTGGTTTAAGAGGGAGTTACCATGGTTACTTGGTGAATGAGCACTGGGGGGAGGGGTGAATGTTATGTGAGTTTCAAAGTCTTGAAATGTACAACCAATTAAAATGTGCAGTTTGGTTTTGAATTTGTGTGGGAATAATTTTGATAGGTTATGTACAAGTATATGGCTGTGAAATGAGAAAGAATCTATGCCATTACTCTCTGGCTCAAGTGAAGGAAGCATTGTTCAGACATTCTGCTTAAGAATATCTGTTGACTGTGACTGACACTGTTTTTCATCTTCCAAAGCATTTTTAAGGTGAGTAATGATTCTTTTAGAAAAGATAGACAGTATAAAGATTTTTGACAAGTATCACAGTGAGTGTCTGTGTGAATTAGGGAATTATATGTTTAGCTTTTTCCATAATGTTAGCTGTGTGTTTATAAGGTAGACTTCTTTTTAAATTCTTTTTTAAGCTTGGATTCAATGCTGGTTTAGAAATTGTGTAATGGTTTCTTTAGACTTTTAAATATGCTCCTTTTTTTGAAGAACCTTGTGCAACCTTTAACATGGGTGGAAGCAGTGAATGTATGGAGAGGGATAGGAATAGCAGATAGAAAACCATATAAAATGGTGTGGGAGATGCATAAAGTATTTCAGTAAAGGTATCAATTGAGTTGGAATATAAGGTACACAGGGGCATATTTACAAGCCGCGTGCGCAATGTTTAGCATTAATGCTAGTCCAGAGATACTGTATTGGTTTCATTGGCCTATTTACAAGCCGCGTGCACAATGTTTAACATTAATGCTGGTCCAGAGATACTGTATTGGTATCCTTGGCCT
The DNA here is from genome assembly GCF_964263255.1 of Lissotriton vulgaris. NCBI lineage: Eukaryota > Metazoa > Chordata > Amphibia > Caudata > Salamandridae > Lissotriton > Lissotriton vulgaris. The sequence continues at coordinate 8,013 of NW_028250968.1, forward strand.
ATTTACAAGCCTCGAGCGCAATGTTTGACATTAATGGTGGTCCAGAGATACTGTATTGGTTTCCTTGGCCTATTTACAAGCCGCGTGCACAATGTTTGACATTAATGCTGGTCCAGAGATAATGTATTGGTTTCTTTGGCCTATTTACAAGCCGCATACGCAATGTTTGACATTAATGCTGGTCCAGAGGTACTGTATTGGTTTCCTTGGCCTATTTACAAGACGCGTACGCAATGTTTAACATTAATGTTAAAAACCTATGTTTTTTTTTTAGTGAATACATATATACATATATATATATATATATATATATATATATATATATATATATATATATATATATATATATATATATATATATATATATATGTCATGTCACTGACCATGTCATGAGTGATGTAATATGTGACGTCATCAGCAGTGCATTGCACGCGAGAGTTATAGTGAGTCCAACTAACTATAATGTGGGAATTTCAATGGTTTTATGCGAGTAAAGCTTCCTGCTAACTATAACTGGTGTAATGGTGTAAAACCTATGGTTTTTTCAGTAAATATATATATATATATATATATATATATATATATATATATATATATATATATATATATATATATATATATATATATATATATTTAAAATAAATCGCTCCTGCTGGCAACCCTTTGCCTTCCGTGGGGGTGGCTCGAACCGGCGGAGCAGCCAGACTTTTTATTATCCAAAACACAACGGCGTTCCTCACGAGCACTCAGGCTGAGGACGAACAAAACACAATCCACTCGTCAATCCAAAAAGGGGGGGATTTATTCCTTCATAAATCTACGTGACGCGTTTCGCACTCCACGGAGTGCTTGATCACACAAATTGCACCAAAGACTACCCATATTTTATGTTTACATTTCACACATTGCTATTAACATAAGCGACGGACTTTGGAATCAATTAGCTTTGGTAAGTATGAAACATATCGCCATTTTGTAATGGTGTAACCTATATGTTGTTACCAAGATATATCTATACAAAACATTCTGGTCAATTTCAGAAAACATAATTACATGGGCATTCTTATAACCGTGATGAAGTGATTATTTTAAAATGTTCGTGTCACATTCTGCTAGAGTCCAATAATTAAATCAAGTGAATTCATGGTATGGTGTACATAGACATAAGATCTTGTTCTAAGTCTTGTAACCCAATATCAATGTTGTATAATACGAGGGGGTTATTATAAATGACTATGTTCGTAATTGAATCTGAAAGGGGAGGAGACAAGAAATCATACATGTATCAGTGCTCCGCCCCAAGTAGCGTCATGCTACGTCACCGGTAGTCTAGGTAACCCGAGTCTGTTATTTCTCTTACAGAACCCCAGGGGGAATAATCTATCCTAATTAGTGGAAGATAGTAAAAGGCTAGATTCGGGCAGAATAACCCATATGGCCGGGATGCCCGCCACCCCCTCCCAACACCAATTCCCCATGGGAGGAGACAAAGACAAGTTTGAGTTTTTGAAAGGCGGGGGGGAGTTACCCCCCCCGGCCGTATTGATTAAAATATGAAACAACATTTAAAACTTAAATTAAAACGTTTCATAAATTATGTACAATTTCACTTTCATTACATTTTGATGAAGACATGTTCTTTGGCTAACCTTAACAGATCTCTAATACAAAGGTTTCCTAGCCGAGTCTAGCATCCTGAAAATGCATAACATTCTAAAATAAAATTGTACATCCTAGCATTAAGGGCCAACGGCAAGGTCTTAACCGGTGTCAGATCCCTACTACCAAATTCCCGCCCTCACGGTGTGAGTGGCGCATGCGCAGAGGACTTTACCCTCGTTGCCAGCTGTAACTTCCCTTGTCGTGGGGGCCCCTTTTCACTCGACGCCATCTTAAAGGTCGTCCGAGTTCCCGTGTGAGGTATCTGTAAGAAGGACAGCGTGGACTCCCCCCTTCCCCACACTCTCTTCCGCCGTAGCGGATATCCGGCCCCCGGGAAATTCGTAGGAGGGGCATATAGCCGTCTCCCCCCTGGGAGGGGCCTATGGCCGTCTCCCCCTAGGTGACCCATCCGTAGTGGGTGCTGCCTCCCTGTGGGAGGGGCCAATGGCCGCCTCCCCCCGGGCGCTCCCACCCGTACTGGGTGGCGCCCCCCTAGGGACCTTGAAATCACTGCTCACCGATCATGACCTTACCGCCTGACCAAAAATAAATACGACAGTTGTTTTACCTACTAAGGGAAGAAAATACGCCTAATCTGCCACAGCTTGACGGTTCATCAACTTTCACATTTCTACCAAGGGAAAAAAGTCCTAAAGCACAAGTCAATTATTATTATGTGATACATTCCTCCATTTTCTACAAGGGAAAAAAGGCCTACACACATTTATTCAATCAAAGGCATATATTAATGCTGTAAATGTGACTGCATCTCTTTAATACATTCGAATATCACCAACAATTACTTTATTCAAACAAACATTGCCAAAGGGGTTGGTGGGTGGGTCAAAATTGCTGCTTGTTCCGTCGAGGGCTCACGAGCAACGAGTGGTGCAGCCTTCCGAGCACTGGAACAAGAGGACGCTTCATTGGATTCCCGCTCTATTTATCCGTCTGCGGGAGGGCGGGGGCCCTCCTCGTGTACGCCCATCCGTGCGCGGACTTCCGGGCGGGAGTCTAGGACAACCCCTTCTGGGCGGGAAGGGCGTGCTCCGGCTGCGCCGCTTTGGGCATACCAGCAGAACCACGCCCCCCGCCCAAAACAGTTTCCCGGGGGGATCGGGGCACCCATCAATACGTTCGAGGGGACCGAGTGGTCTTCCCTTTCCATATGGCCGGGATGCCCGCCACCCCCTCCCAACACCAATTCCCCATGGGAGGAGACAAACACAAGTTTGAGTTTTTGGAAGGCGGGGGGAGTTACCCCCCGGCCGTATTTATTAAAATATGAAACAAAATTTAAAACTTAAATTAAAACGTTTCATAAATTATGTACAATTTTACTTTCATTACATTTTGATGAAGACATGTTCTTTGGCTAACCTTAACAGATCTCTAATACAAAGGTTTCCTAGCCGAGTCTAGCATCCTGAAAATGCATAACATTCTAAAATAAAATTGTACATCCTAGCATTAAGGGCCAACGGCAAGGTCTTAACCAGTGTCAGATCCCTACTACCAAATTCCCGCCCTCACGGTGTGAGTGGCGCATGCGCAGAGGACTTTACCCTCGTTGCCAACTGTAACTTCCCTTGTCGTGGGGGCCCCCTTTCACTCGACGCCATCTTAAAGGTCGTCCGAGTTCCCGTGTGAGGTATCTGTAAGAAGGACAGCGTGGACTCCCCCCCTTCCCCACACTCTCTTCCGCCGTAGCGGATATCCGGCCCCGGGAAATTCGTAGGAGGGGCATATAGCCGTCTCCCCCCTGGGAGGGGCCTATGGCGGTCTCCCCCTAGGCGACCCATCCGTAGTGGGTGCCGCCTCCCTGTGGGAGGGGCCAATGGCCGCCTCCCCCGGCGCTCCCATCCGTACTGGGTGGCGCCCCCCCTAGGGACCTTGAAATCACTGCTCACCGATCATGACCTTACCGCCACAGGCCAGATAGTTGACCGACTATCTGGCCTCCCCACACCTCCTAAAGGTCATGCCTCCTCAAACCCACTATCGATGCTATGAAGTCTCCTATGAGTAAATCATTCCCCGCCCTGGACAGGTGAACCCCATCATTCAAGTAACAGTGATCGCCCCGAATACACCCATGGGGAATGCTTTGCAAATGCGCGGAGCGAAACAATTTCCCAATTTTATTGTTGACCCTCTTTACCGAGTGGTTCAACGCCGTTACAGAGAAACCCCCCCGCCAGACTTTCCTGGGGATCATGTGGGACCAGGCAATTGTGCACCCCAGGAGCCTCCTAGCCAACCAGCTGACTGCCGACAATATGTGTTCCACTAACACCCGTCTTCCCAGTCTTACCAAATCATTGCCCCCAAGTGCACTATGATTACAGATGGCGGTGACCTTTGCCGCCCTAAGAGTCCCTCCACAAACGCTTGAAATTGGTCAAAACAGAGGCCTCCCTTCCCATGGAAGGTCAGTCTGAACCCGTATTCCCCAGATGCGTGAGTCGCGTCACCTGCCATGAATACGTCCCCAGGAATGTCTGACTAAATATCGAAAACCACAATATCGATGTACAAAAATATCGGAACAAAAATATCGATATCAAAAATATCGGGTTCCTATACTTAACTAGATATCTACACAAATATCGATTTTTTAATATCGATATACAAAAACATTGTTTACTGTGATATCGACTACATTAATATCGGAATACAAAAATATCGCATTCTGCAAAAAATAATGACATTTACAAAAATATCGACATCAAATATATCGTGCACATAAATATCTGATTATAAACTATATCGACTTTTTATAAGCATTTCTTTACATAATTAATTAACGCTTTATATGTTTTCACATCAAAATAAACATACAATACTTTAATTTAGACTATAGACACACTATAAATTCATGTAATATTTACTATTGGTATAATTATGTCACCTACACATATAAAAATATTCTATCCTACTTTGTATACTTTTACAATTATTGTTGGTTTTTCAATTCTAATACTAAATAATCACAACTGAAATTCAAATATACTAACTAACCAATCACAACCCTAATTTTTTTAATGAACTAATAGCAAAGTAATTACTACTGACACTCCCCTATATAAGCAATGAAAAAGTAAGCACAAACTACTTGCCAAAAGTCACTGAAGGAGATTCATCTCTATCCGAATTGCTGCACAACAACTAGAAGAACAAGACTATCAACCTACTATTACATCTTCTAAGTAAGTAAATAAAATAGATACTGCATTATTTGCTAATTGTATTTACTTACCTGCTAAATACCCAGTGCCCCTTTGCTATTCATACTACTTAACATGCTAAATAATGATATAAAATTATTTTTTTTAGATACTACCACTACTGATTATTCTACTCCAAATAATTGTGAACAAAACATAGGAATACAGATTCTGAAAACTATGTAAGTAATTTGACATTGTTTCATTATGTGCACATTAATCTAAACACACAGAAATAATGACTTTTGCACACCATCTTTTTATTTTTCTGTAGATTCTACTACTGAAAACTGCACTACTACTGAACTAAGGACATCAGTACTATATCTACAATAATTTTTACTAAGTAAGTAAATTAAATATAAACTGCTTTATTTGCTAGTAATACTTAATTACCTGCTAAATACCCAGTACCCCTTTGCTATTCATTGCAGTTAACATGCTAAATAATTATCTACAACTATTTTTTTAAGATACTACGAGAACTGAATATTCTACTTAAAATAACTGTGAACAAAGCATAGGAATACAGAATCAAAAAACTATGTAAGTAATTTCACATTGTTTCATTATGTGCACATAAATCTAAACACACATAAATAATCAGTTGTCCCCCACATATTTATTTTTTTCCATAGATTATACTACTAAAATCTGCACTACTACTGAACTAAGAACATCAGAACTATTTCTACAATACTTTTTGCTAAGTAAGTACATAAAATAGAAACTGCATAATTTGTTACTACTAATTATTTACCTGCTAAATACCCAGTGGCCCTTTGCTATTCATACTACTTAACATGCTAAATAATAAAATAATATTATGTTTTTAGATACTACGACTACTGAATATTCTGCTCAAACTAACTGTGAACAAAGCATAGGAATACAGAATCGAATAACTATGTAAGTTAGGTCACATTGTTTCATTATGTGCTCAAAAATCTAAACACACTGAAATAATCAGTTGTGCTCAACATATTATTTTTTTTCTGTAGATTCGACTACTGAAAACTGCACTACTAATTAACTAAGGACCTCAGTACTATTTCTAAAATACATTTTAGTAAGTAAGTATTATGCAACTGAAATACATGTGGAAAAACAATACAAACATTTATAACTGTTCTAATTAATTTCAATGATATATTGTTTATTTACAGAGCAAACACGGTGAATAGATATACAGACAACATACAGAACTTCACATTCTAAACAATAGTAATAAAAATCACAAAGTAAGTATATTAAATAACATATTTACCACATGTTTAAAAAAACCTACCAACATGGTGATTAAACTAACTCATATGTGCCTTCTTTTTTTAAGATAACACTACAAACTACTCTCCAGAAGCTGAAGAAACAATTATACTGCCAAATACCAACCACAAAAATATGTAAGTATCTTCACAATGTGAATCATGAAGATACACTTTTGTAGTAAAAATGAGCTCTAAAATTGCCAATGTACCTAAACATTAATTAATAATATACTACTTTCATGTTTCTCATAACAGCTACAACAACATCACAACCATTTATCCTCAACTAAAGAAGCAAGAAACTCCTAAGTTTTGCTGAACATTCTAAAACACGTAAGTATAAACATTCCTACTTATCACAAACATAGATTATTTATCACATTTAAATTGACATTAACTATTATATATATATTTTATAGATATACAAAGTACAAAATGACCGAAGGAGCCGAATTTGTGACCAGCCAAAAAGGAAAATTATTATTATGCTACATGGGTTACACGTACACACAGGAAAAACAATATGGCATGAAAGTGAATTGGAAATGTTGTAAATATTATTCGAACAAGTGCTATGGCAGAGCAACAGCAAGAGAAGCTACAGTACTATATACTAGGGAACATAATCATCCACCTAATATTACAGAAATAGAAGTTAGAACAGCTATGGAAAGTATAAAAGAAGCTAGTACCGGATCCCAAAAGCAAACAAATGTCATTTTAAAAGAAGCCATTCCTAAAATTCCCAAAACAGCAACAACCCAAATGCCAAATATCCTATCATTAAAAAGAACTATAGCACGAACCAAAAAAGCTACAACTTCTTCAACACCATCTCCCAGAACATATCAGGATATAAATTTAACTGCAAACAAAATAATAACTTTAAATAAACAACCTTTTATAGTTTATGACAACGAAAGCAATGAGAAAAGGCTTATAATTTTTGGTACCAGTATGAATTTAGTGAAACTGCAGCAAAGCCAATATTGGATGATGGATGGAACATTTAACATCTGTCCCAAACCATTCTTCCAATTATACACAATACATGGCCTCTACCACAACTGCAACATCCCTTTGTTATATGCACTATTGCCTAACAAAACCAATTCTACATATATGGAATTATTAAATGTCATAAAACAAAAAACGAATGATTTCTCTCCAGAAAAAATCATTCTTGATTTTGAGCATGCAATGCTCTCAACTATTCTAAAAATCTACCCCCATACCTGCATTCAAGGCTGCTATTATCATTTCAACCAGTGTTTATGGCGACACCTTCAAAAAACTACCCTAAGTGTCGAATATGCTACAAATTCATCATTTGCTTTTCAAATCAAAAAACTAATTGCACTTGCTATGTCCCTTCAACAGATGTAGCTGAACATTACAACATTATTATAGACAGTCCATTCTACAAACAAAACGAAGCTAGATTAAGTCCTTTTCTCGATTACTTTGAAGACACCTGGGTAGGCAGTCTCCACAGATCTGGCCACAGATGAAATCCAAAATTCCTCATTCCCTGGTGGAACGTGTACAATAGTACCCTTAACGGGGAGTCAAAACTAACAATGCCGTGGAAGGTTGGCACAATGCATTTGTCCAATCAACTGGCAGAACCAAACCTACTCTAGAAAAATTCATAAAATGCCTACAGAAAGAACAGAGCTATCAAGAATTTAGAATGGACCAATCTGTAACCGAACTTGTCCCTAAAACATCCAAGCAAAATAAACAAATGCACAAGTACCTGGAAGAACAAGTTAAACTTTACCCTAATATGAAAGGCATAGAATACCTAAACATCATAGCCAAAACACTACTGTAAATAATTCTGAAACTGTTATAAAACACCAAAAGTAGCACCTAAGTATGCAAAAAGATGTAACGTGAGCTTCTAAAGTATTTAATGTATGCAATATATAAAGATATTATTTTAATATATGCACACATTAAAACAAAATAACAAGTTAAAAACAATTCCATAATAAATATGACATTACCCACCCACAAAAAAATAGAAAGCAAAGACTTACCAATTATGTTGTCAATCCAATAACGTCCTTCTCCACCAAAGTAATCCAGGTAGTGCAAAATTAACCCAAAAAAAAATGTAAAAATACAACTGTTCCAAAATTATGAAATCCACGCGGTCCTTAGCCATCGAACTACCATAAAAAACCCGAAAAAGTAGAAAAAAAGAAAGAATCGCTCCGGAAAACCCGAAAAATGTAAAGAAGTGTTTGTAAATCAATGTTGAATGAAAAAAACAAACACTTCCTTAAAAAAAATCCGGAACTTCCGATGTAGCGTACACCTATGAAAAAAACATAGAAAACAGACATTCCCACCCACATTAATTAGCTAATAATTACATACCAACATATTAACATTGATGATTTAATGTTAGATATACCCTAAAAGACTTAAATAAACTCTATAAATAATTAGTTAACTAACTAACACGATGTGTATATACCATACGTAAATATCTGTTTTCAAAATCTAAAACATAACTCCTCACATTCAACAACACTAAATATAAGGTCACTAGTCTAAAAACATCATAATAATACACATATAACATATAAAATGAACCTTACCTGCAGCGACGTGAAGTGTCTCCCAACCGCGATCAGCCCTTCTTCCAAATAACCCAAAACGACCTAACCCGGTTACAAAAGAAAGCACCAAAAAGCAATAAAATAGTCCCAAGTGTAAAATAGAATATCTATACAGAACAAAATGTGTTAAAAAAATGTATTAATTTATGTTATTGTGAAAACATTTTTTATTTAATCCTACAAAAAAATCATAAACAAAAATGTACATGAATGTAATAATTAAAGATTATGAAAACAATAATGTTTATGTTAACAATGTAAAAAAATGTAAGTACGTTGTCACAAAAAGAAAAAATGTAAAAAAGAGGAAAAAATGTTTTTTTTATATTATAAAAATTTGATCTTCACAAATGAAGCAGAAAAAAGCTTAACTGAAAAATATTTGGGATATTTATAATTATTTTCTGACATAACAATATGTAAAAGAGATAATAAAGAATGTTAATTTCATTTTAAAAAAATTGAAAAATAATAATGGTTCTGTATAGTTGTTTTTGAGTGTGTTTATAAAATATTTTTTCAAAGGAAATGTAAATAAAAAAATGTTATTATGAATTTTTTTTGTGTTAAAACATTAATAAAATAAAAGTTTATACAATCATGTTGAATAATTTGTATCATTATCTTACTAGAAAGTATCAATGTTATTAATAATTTTTAACTGTATATTAAATGTGAGTATATGTTGGACTCTAATAATGTAATGATTCATATACCAAATCCAGTGTACATTAAATTAGAGTAGGTGTTGCACACTAATAACATAAGAATTAATATTCCTAGTGCATTCTACATAAAATTCTAATATGTACTGTGCTGTACACTAATGAATTTTAAAATATTATTCCAACTGTAGTCTACAGTAAATTTGAGTTGGTGTAATGTTATATATGTATAATTTCCTTTAATTGATTGAATGTAAAATAATTATATTTTTATCCTGTCGAACTAGGTACCAAAAACACAAAATTGACCCTGAACCCTACAAATACTCCTTTACCCAAAATCAGAAAACTGACCCAGAACCCAAAAAAACTACCTTTACCTAAAAACTGAAAACTGACCCAGAACCCAACAATTACCCCTTTACCGAAAAACTGAAAACTGACCCTGAACCCAACAAATACCCCTTTACCCAAAAACTAAAAACTGACCCGTAAGTCAACAAATACCCCTTTACCCAAAAACTGCAAACTGACCCAGAACCCTAAAAATACCCCTTTACCCAAAAACTAAAAACTGACCCTGAACCCTAAAAAGACCCCTTTACCCAAAAACTGAAAACTGACCCTGAACCCAACAAATACCCCTTTATCCAAAAACTGAAAACTGACCCAGAACCCAACATATACCCCTTAACCCAAAAACTAAAAACTGACCCTGAACCCAACAAATACTCCTGTACCCAAAAACTAAAAACTGACCCTGAACCCAACAAATAGCCCTTTACCCAAAAACTAAAAACTGACCCTGAACCCCAAAAATACCCCTTTACCCAAAAACTGAAAACTGACCCTGAACCCAACAAATATCCCTTTACCCAAAAACTGAAAACTGACCCTGAACCCAACAAATACCCCTTTAACCAAAAACTTAAAACTGACCCTGAACCCAATAAATACCCCTTTACCCAAAAACTGAAAACTGACCCTGAACCCAACAAATACCCCTTTATCCAAAAACTAAAAACTGACCAAGAACCCAACATATACCCCTTAACCCAAAAACTAAAAACTGACCCTGAACCCAACAAATACTCCTGTACCCAAAAACTAAAAACTGACCCTGAACCCAACAAATAGCCCTTTACCCAAAAACTAAAAACTGACCCTGAACCCCAAAAATACCCCTTTACCCAAAAACTAAAAACTGACCCTGAACCCAACAAATACCCCTTTACCCAAAAACTGAAAACTGACCCTGAACCCAACAAATACCCCTTTAACCAAAAACTTTAAACTGACCCTGAACCCAATAAATACCCCTTTACCCAAAAACTGAAAACTGACCCTGAACACAACTAATACCCCTTTACCTAAAAACAACTAATGAGTAAATAATTATATGTAGTATATAATCTTCATTCATTAATTAATTACTTCACATTAATTACCAATTAGCTAAAAAATACAAATATAGATAAACATTTAATAATAATTAAATTATTATTATATTACTTCACACCCTTATCCCCTATAAACCCCAAAAACCACTCCTAAACCTAGATATGTATTTAAAAATGTTTTTTAAAATAAATTTTAAAATAAGCGGAAAAAGAATATATGTAGAAATAATTAAACTCATTAATATAATGAACTAATTATTATTATTTAATTGCCAATTAATTAATTATTAATAATATGGACTATATGATCTTAATTAATGCAGTAATTAAATTTAACTATATCCCAATTAGGTTTAATTTAGGAATATTGATTAACATATATTATTGATAGATTTATTATTAAATTACTTCACACCCTTATCCCCTATAAACCCAATAACTCGCTCTTAAACCATGAAATGTTTGAATAACACATATTTTTACAAAATTTTTTAAATCCTAAATAAAAAAGATTATATGTTAAAATATTTAAGTATATTATTATAATTTCTTAATTAAGATTAATTAATTACCAATTAATTAGTAATTAATAATATGGACTATATGATCTTAATTAATTTACTAATTAATTATAAATAATTACCAATTAGTTATAATTTAGGAATATTTAATAACATTTATTAATTAATTAATTATTATTAAATTACTTCCCACCCTTATCCCCTATAAACCCAATAACCCGCTCCTAAACCTAGATATGTTTTTTTAAATAATTTATTTATAATTGTTTTATTTATAATAATACACCTTTTTTAATACATTTTATATACAATTATTTTACTTTTTCCTATACTATTGATTATTTCCATTACTACACGATATTTTTTTTTTGACGATATTTTGTCACACGATATTATTGTATTCGATATTTTTTTATACTTACCTATTCCGATATTTTTGTATCCGATATTTTTGCTTCCCTATATTTTTGACCTTCGATATTTTTACTTCGATATTTTGTCTTTCCAATATTTTTTTTTCGATATTTTGTCTGATTACCGTCCCCAGCACGCCTCACGTATGAGTGGCCCACGACCCATACCACTTGATCTCCAGACGGTGATCCTTGACCGCTGGTCCTCTGGTGTTGGGTCGATCCCCAATTCCGCCCCGCGTCACAGGCTTGCGAAACTGTAATTCAAACAAAAAGACAACAAGCGTGAGTGCATTTCATCAGTCTTTTACAACATCTGCAGTCGCACATACCTCTTGAAACAGTTCGAGGACCAACGGCCCAGCTGTTTAACCTCTTCCGCACCCAGACCCCGGGCCGTAGCCTCAGTAGCGGCCCCTATTCTGAATGAGTGGGTCCCAAAATCGCACGGGTTCAAGCCCGACGCAGCAATTGTCAGTGTCAGCACCCTCTGAAACTGAAATTTCGTCAATGGGGTGCCGTCCTTGTGTCTAAGCAGGCTCCCTCCCCATGTCGCTGGCCTCTGTGCCAGGTAGTCCTCCAAATACCTTATCGGACAACTGGGGCTCCCTCGGGCGCGCTGTACAACAACACTATTGCCCAAAGCTTCCTGGTCTGTCTTGGACCTGGCTATCGAGATTAACATTGAATCACCCCGTATTTGAACGTGATCCCTGCACAGGCCTCCCTCCACATCCTTCTTGTTCCTTGCCACAAGTTCACTTACCCGCATGGCCCCATGGAAGGCCAATGCGAAAGCCGCTCGGAGCAGAACTACCTAGGAAGGGGAGGAGCATGTCTCATCAAGTTTTGCTAGTAGCAAAGACAATCTCTCTAAACCAATCGGGTGCCTTGTATCTTGTCTGCGACCCTCCAGGCGCTGCCAACCGCGGAGCGCCTTCCTGACTAGGAAGGAATCCGTCGGGTCCCGTATGCCATGGAGCTGTGCCATGAATGATATGGCCGCCCTATGTCTGTTGGCAGTCGCCGCTGATCGGCCTCCTTTATGAAGCGCCACTAAGAACCCCAGGAAGCATTCCTCCTGCCCCCAGCTATGTTTCCCCACCGGCCCTAAGAAGGTGCAGTATGAACGAAACACTCCCTCATAGGCTTTCCTCGTCCTGGGCGCTAAGCTGGCTGCCACGAGGTCCTGTAATCCGGGGCACCGATCAGCCATAGTGCTTCGGGGAACGGTGCCGCCACTAGATCCGCTGTAGGTAGATAGCCCCTGAAAGCGAGGAGTCCATTTTGGGGAGGGGGGAGGGGGGTGGGAGGAAGGAAGTGCCCCACAGTCTTCAACTTCCTGTTCCTGTTCAGCAGGCTCCTCCCAGTGCTTTGTCCATCTCCTGGTCACTTTTCATTTGGATCTGGAGCTGGAAGGATTACTTTTTGTGGATGCTGCTGGATATTTGGATTTGAGGCCTTTTTGACTTTCTTTGGATCACTGTTGGATTAGAAATTTTACAAGTAAGTTTGTTTGGGGCATAACAGTTGCTGCAACAAAAATTTTGGAATTTTCGATTTTTGGGCTGTTTTGGGGCCTTTTGCCCAGGGGTACTCAGTGGTGGGTGGACTGAGTCTTTCTGTGGGTTGTCTTGAATTTAAACATCATGGAGGGCATGGATGGATTGGGATTGTGCTGATTTTTCAGGGATTTTCGTTTTTTGGGCCTGTACTTGTGGCCTTTTCACCAGGGGTATTTGAGTCTAGCATGGGCCTAGTCTTTCTGTAGGTTGTCTTGAATTTAAACATCATGGAGGGCATGGATGGATTGGGATTGTGCTGATTTTTCAGTGATTTTCGTTTTTTGGGGCTGTACTTGTGGCCTTTTCACCAGGGGTATTTGAGTCTACCATGGGCCTAGTCTTTCTGTGGGCTGTCTTGAACTTAAACATCATGGAGGGCATGGATGGAATGGGATTGTGCTGATTTTGCAGTGTTTTCCGATTTTTGGGGGTGTTCATGGGGAGGAACAGGCCATGTGGCTGGTGGCCATTTTGAGTGCAGCTACAGGCACTGGCCATGTGCTGGCAGGCAAGTGGCCATTTTTAATGCAGGCTTTGTTGTTAGGCCTGCAACCATGTTGCCTACATTTCAACCTTTATTTATGCCCAGGGGTAGTGAGTCTTGCATGGGCCTAGTCTTTCTGTGGGTTGTCTTGAATTTAAACATCATGGAGGGCATGGATGGATTGGGATTGTGCTGATTTTTCAGTGATTTTCGTTTTTTGGGCCTGTACTTGTGGCCTTTTCACCAGGGGTATTTGAGTCTAGCATGGGCCCCGGCCTAGTCTTTCTGTGGGCTGTCTTGAACCTAAACATCACGGAGGGCATGGATGGATTGGAATTGTGCTGATTTTTCAGTGATTTTCATTTTTTGGGCCTGTACTTGTGGCCTTTTCACCAGGGCAGGGTATTTGAGTCTAGCATGGGCCTAGTCTTTCTGTGGGCTGTCTTGAACTTAAACATCATGGAGGCCATGGATGGAATGGGATTGTGCTGATTTTGCAGTGTTTTTCGATTTTTGGGGGTGTTCATGGGGAGGGACAGGCCATGTGGCTGGTGGCCATTTTGAGTGCTGCTACAGGCACTGGCCATGTGCTGGGAGAGGCAAGTGGCCATTTTGAATGCAGGCTTTGTTGTTAGGCCTGCAACCATTTTGCCTACTTTTCAACCTTTATGCCCAGGCCAGGGTAGTGAGTCTTGCATGGGCCTGGTCTTTCTGTGGGTTGTCTTGAACTTAAACATGATGGAGGGCATGGATGGATTGGGATTGTGCTGATTTTTCAGTGATTTTCGTTTTTTGGGCCTGTACTTGTGGCCTTTTCACCAGGGGTATTTGAGTCTAGCATGGGCCTAGTCTTTCTGTGGGCTGTCTTGAACTTAAACATCATGGAGGGCATGGATGGATTGGGATTGTGCTGATTTTTCAGTGATTTTCGTTTTTTAGGCCTGTACTTGTGGCCTTTTCACCAGGGTAGGGTATTTGAGTCTAGCATGGGCCTAGTCTTTCTGTGGGCTGTCTTGAACTTAAACATCATGGAGGCCATGGATGGAATGGGATTGTGCTGATTTTGCAGTGTTTTTCGATTTTTGGGGGTGTTCATGGGGAGGGACAGGCCATGTGGCTGGTGGCCATTTTGAGTGCTGCTACAGGCACTGGCCATGTGCTGGGAGAGGCAAGTGGCCATTTTGAATGCAGGCTTTGTTGTTAGGCCTGCAACCATTTTGCCTACTTTTCAACCTTTATGCCCAGGCCAGGGTAGTGAGTCTTGCATGGGCCTAGTCTTTCTGTGGGTTGTCTTGAATTTAAACATCATGGAGGGCATGGATGGATTGGGATTGTGCTGATTTTTCAGTGATTTTCGTTTTTTGGGCCTGTCCTTGTGGCCTTTTCACCAGGGGTATTTGAGTCTAGCATGGGCCTAGTCTTTCTGTGGGCTGTATTGAACTTAAACATCATGGAGGCCATGGATGGAATGGGATTGTGCTGATTTTGCATTGTTTTTCGATTTTTGGGGGTGTTCATGGGGAAGAACAGGCCATGTGGCTGGTGGCCATTTTGAGTGCTGCTACAGGCACTGGCCATGTGCTGGGAGAGGCAAGTGGCCATTTTGAATGCAGGCTTTGTTGTTAGGCCTGCAACCATTTTGCCTACTTTTCAACCTTTATGCCCAGGCCAGGGTAGTGAGTCTTGCATGGGCCTAGTCTTTCTGTGGGTTGTCTTGAATTTAAACATCATGGAGGGCATGGATGGATTGGGATTGTGCTGATTTTTCAGTGATTTTCGTTTTTTGGGGCTGTACTTGTGGCCTTTTCACCAGGGCAGGGTAGTTGAGTCTAGCATGGGCCTAGTCTTTCTGTGGGCTGTCTTGAACTTAAACATCATGGAGGGCATGGATGGATTGGGATTGTGCTGATTTTTCAGTGATTTTCGTTTTTTGGGCCTCTACTTGTGGCCTTTTCACCAGGGCAGGGTATTTGAGTCTAGCATGGGCCTAGACTTTCTGTGGGCTGTCTTGAACTTAAACATCATGGAGGGCATGGATGGAATGGGATTGTTCTGATTTTGCAGTGTTTTTCGATTTTTTTTGTGGTGTATAACTGAACTGATGTTCCTCTGTCTTCCATTGTTTTTAGGTGCACAAGACTCAAGAGAACCACCAGTGCCAGGAAGAAGTCCTGCAGCGGTGTGTGTGTGCAGCATAACGTCACGCGACGTCACGTCTGGCCTCAGACAACTCTACAATTCGTGCAACTGCGGCCTGCTGTCTGACCTGCTCTGAAGAAGATGGCCCCAAAAAAATTTCTCCGTAGCTCCTCTAGCAAGAAAGTTGCTAGTAAGGAGCAGCAGAAGCAAGTTACCAAGGAGGCCGGTGTGCCACCTGCCACGTTTTTTGGGAGCAAAAAAAAAAGTACGCCTGCAGCAGCAGGATCTGCTGGGGACCAAGCTGGGAGCAGCACCCCTGCTCCATTGGGTTCAGTGCCTCCACCACCACGCCAACTTAAGTCAAAGCCCTTGAGTGCTTCAGAGGCAGTCAGTGTACTTCTCCAATCACCATCGACCAGTGATGTTGGCTCATCGCAAGAAAGTAGCAGCAATGTCCCTGAATCAACACAGGTTGTTGTAACTCATCTGACAAGTGTTGAACAACCACAGCCGCAACAACAACACCATGTGCAAGTACACGCCCAAGTACATGTGGAAGGAGAGGCAGCAAAAGGAGATGCGCAAGCAAAGGTGCATGGAGGTTCACAAGTGCCCACAATAGTTGTTCCTCCCGAAGTAGGGGCACATCAGGAAATCGACAATGAAGCCGAGGTATTGGAAGCCACTCCTCCTGATGATCATTCATTGTCTTCCACATCCCTAGCAAGGAAAAGATCAAGGGGGGTGTCTACATCTTCTTCAAGCCCACCTCCTTCTGATGCAAGTGATCCGTCTTGGGAACCACAACTGCGGTCTGACAGTGAGGCACACCATGATCTGACAAAGGTACCTAAGCGTAAAAGGAAGGTCGTCGAAAAACTCATACCTATGGAGTGTGATGAGGCTCAACAAGAAGTGACAGATACTGCTGGTGATGAAGCCTCTCACGATGACGACGAGCCAGTCATCACAAAGGTCACTGCAGCCCCACCGGGCATGCAGCAAAGAGACATTTTGACCCTATCCCGAGAAGCTGCTGAGCGTGATGATGATCTCGACGAGGAGGCAATGGAAATGGAAACACAACAATCATTAGATTTGGAGTTAAGTAGTACACCAAAACCTACCGCTTCCATATTTCTTCCTCGCAAGAAGGTACCCACCTCGACCTCAATTCGTGGTGGTGAAAGTGCAAAACGTACTGAAGTTCAGCAATCCACATCCTCCACTTCATCTGGCATTAGCAGCAGGACCACCACCACCAGTATCGCCGCCTCCTCCGGCCCCCAAAGACATTTCAAGTCTCCAGTTTGGGACTTCTTTAGTGTTTGCCCAGAAATGGAAAACGTAGCCATTTGTAGCATTTGTAAGCTTCGAGTTGATCGTGGTAAGCTTGGTTCTAACTATGGTACCGGAGGCCAGAGAGGTCATCTTAAGAGAGCGCACCCTGTCCAATGGTTTCCGCACCTAGAGGCGTTTAAGCAAGCCGGAATTGCACGTAATGAAAATGTTGATTTTTCATCTGATGATGACGAGGAGGAAGAATACGATTCAAACACTTCACTTACACCCAGTACCCCTGTCAGCAGCACACCCCATGTGAGGCACACTAAGAGTGTGGGAGAGAGTGAGACATCAATGCGGAAAAGTTCATCAGCGAGCGTAACTGGGTCGAAGATATCATCATCATCCCGTAAATCCTTGGTCCAGGGCAACATTAAAAAGATGTTGTTTACAGAAGCGCAATATGAACGCAACCACCCACTGACGCGTCTGTATAACACTAAGCTGGCTAAAATGCTAGCTCTGGACCTTCTCCCTTTTTCTTTTGTAGAAGGGGTTGGTTTTCTAGAATTAGTGGCAGCGCTCTGCCCTAAATGGAAGGTTCGTAGCCGGTTCTATTTTGCCCGAGTTGCGGTTCCAGCACTACATGAAGATGTTCTGAAGGTGATTGGGGCAGCTTTGCAGAAGAGTACTGTTCACACTATACATCTGACAACAGACATGTGGACCAGTGGCGCAGGCGCTGATTACATGTGCATCACTGCACACTGGGTCTCTTTTTCAGGGGCTAAAGCAAAGCTAAACGCAGGTGTTGACGCGGACATTGTTTTTAAAGCTGCTCGGAAACATGCAACACTAGCCATGTTTGGTCTGGAGAAACGTCACACAGCAGAAAACATTTTGGATGTCTTTAACACAAAGGTCCTTAACTGCCTGTCCCCACTAAAACGCCAGGTTGGTTATGTTTCCACGGACAATGGCGCCAATATAGTTAAGGCCATGAGGGACGGTGACTATTTCAGAGTGCCGTGTTTGGCGCACTGTATAAACCTGGTTGTCCAAAAATTCTTGGGTAATAAAGGCAGTGCAGCGTACAGTGTATTGGACACCTGCCGAAAAATGTGCAAGCATTTCAGCCATTCTTTTAAGGCCCGGAAGCAGCTGAGGAGCCTGCTATATCAACGTCAAATGCCAGTGAAAGCACTCATCCAGGAGGTGGTAACACGTTGGAACTCAACCTTCTACATGCTTGAGCGTCTGTATGAGCAGTATAAGGAACTCGATCAATATTTCCTTACAGAGGGTACAGAGGAGCTGAGGATGGGTGCGGCGCAATGGAACATAGTTCAAAGCCTGACACGCATGCTTTGTCCTTTTGAGTTCTTCACGCGTGCAGTCAGCAAGGAGGACTCTAATTTGGGAAAAGCTATCCCATTGTTGTACATGCTGGAGGACCAACTGAAGGAGGTGTGTTCTGTGTTTGAAAAAGATGACAAAAACGAAGACTCTTTGCTTCTGGCTGAGAAATTATTAGAGCTCCTACAAGGGGATGAACGTCTTAAAAAGATCCACTCAGAAGAGCATTACATTTGTGCTACTATTCTGGATCCACGCTACAAAAAGGCGCTGGCAGGTCAAGCATTCTTTCCTTTTGATGATGAACATGTTCCAAAGTACAAACGTTGGCTAGCCTTGTCAGCCAAGAGGTTTGAAAGAGAACGGCTGAAAATTGAAGGAAATGGCAGTACATCAGCAGGCCATCCCCAGTCAAAACAATCCACTTCTGCACCTGTGGCTGTGGCACAAGTGACCTCTCAGCCGTTAAAGACACCGGCAACCGGATCATCTGCACGAGACACAACAGAAACATTGGAGGCTGAAGAGGATTGGCTAGCTCTGCGTGGGTTTGGTTCTCAAAAGGACAGAGGCACAGCAAGAGCTAAGCAAAGTAGAGGAACCTTGGATGAGGACCTTGAGTCGATGGTGAAGGACTATCTGAATGACTCAACAGAGGTCTATGTTAATTCTGACCCATTGGCGTATTGGCATGGGAAAAAAGAATTGTGGCCACAGCTCACCAACCTGGCTTTAAACTACTTGTCTTGCCCACTCGCAAGCGTGTCTTCTGAACGGGTTTTCAGTGCTGCTGGTGGCATTGCAACTCCCAAACGGAGCCGCCTCTCGCCCAAAAATGTGGAGAGGTTAACAATGATCAAGATGAATCAGCACCTCATACCACCAGATTTCAGAGTACGAGAAAGCGTGCCGGATGAAGAGGAGGTGGCCAGCAACATAGATGAGGGAATTTCTACTCTGTCAGGTGACACTGAGCTCACCCTGCCTGAATTCGCAGAGTATGATGACGAAGCCTTATTCTTATTCCTGGACCGTGATACCGAGCCCTGAAAATGAGACAACGAATCAATAACTTTCTTTTTCATCCTTATTCACTTTTATTCCTGTGTGTCTGTCTTTCTTTGTTGTGCACAGTTAATATATTTCAAACTTTAATCAGATAATCACAAAATCAAGCCCATCAGCAGAACTGTCTTCACTGGTTTGCTAATTGATTTGAAGTTGCCGCAGTCTGCATTCCTCAGGTTCACAAGTTCAGAAGTACATGCTCCTCTATCCTCCTCCTCCAGACTCCTATTTCTATCAAACCAGAGGGCTGGTTTACGCCCAATGAAGAAAGACTCAGCACTTGTGGGGGTGTTGTTGTACCTCTTTGCAGGTGAGTTGACGGCTCTGGGGCCATTGCTGGGAAGCTCTAATACCGGATAAAGGTGTTTTGGACCAAATCCCAGGCGGAATTTTTTTTGTGTTTTTGATGACTTGCTTGCCTTTGAGGTGCTCTTAGGGGGGGTTCCGTCTGTTTGTGGGTGAGTTTCGTGGTCTGGGAGCACTGCTGGGACACTCTAATCTTGATTGCATTTGCTTTTCAGGAAATCCGTTGTGGCAACCCCGACTTATGGCCTAGCTACGCAGCGCGTTTGGACCGAAGGCCGAGAAATATTGCAAGTATGAGATTTTGCTTTTGGTCTGTTTGGGGGTGTTATGCTTCTTGGCGGGTGGGTTGGCGGGTCTTGGGGCATTCCTGGGAAGGTGTAATACCGGGTAGAAGTGGTTGGGACAAAATCCAGGCTGATTTTTTTTGGGCTATTTCTGACATTTTGCTCAATGTAGCGTTTTTGGGGGCCTGTTTGGGGGGCTTCCTGGTGTTTGTGGGTGAGTTTCGGGGTCTGGGAGCACTGCTGGGACACTCTAATCTTGATTGCATTTGCTTTTCAGGAAATCCCTCGTGGCAGCCCCGACTTATGGCCTTGCTACGCAGTGCGTTTGGACCGAAGGCCGAGAAAAATTGCAAGTATGAGATTTTGCTTTTGGCCTGTTTGGGGGTGTTATGCTTCTTGGCGGGTGGGTTTGCGGGTCTTGGGGCATTCCTGGGAAGGTGTAATACCGGGTAGAAGTGGTTGGGACAAAATCCAGGCCGATTTTTTTTTGGCTATTTCTGACATTTTGCTCAATGTAGCGTTTTCGGGGGCCTGTTTGGGGGGCTTCCTGGTGTTTGTGTGTGGGTTTCGGGGTCTGGGCGCACTGCTGGCTATATATACTTTACTTTGCAAGAGGTTTGAAGCAAATCCATGGTGGCAGAGGGGAGTTAGGGCCTAGCTGCAGAGCGCGCGCGGAGTGATTTGGGAAATTTGTGAAAAATTGACTAAGTCCCCATTTTTGTACTTTTGCTCTTTGGCTGTTTGGGGGTCTTCTACTCGTTTCCTCCTGGGTTGACGGCTCTGGGGCCATTGCTGGGAAGCTCTAATACCGGATAAAAGTGTTTTGGACCAAATCCCAGGCGGAAAATTTTTTGTGTTTTTGATGACTTGCTTGCCTTTGAGGTGCTCTTAGGGGGGGTTCCGTCTGTTTGTGGGTGAGTTTCGTGGTCTGGGAGCACTGCTGGGACACTCTAATCTTGATTGCATTTGCTTTTCAGGAAATCCGTCGTGGCAAAACCCGACTTATGGCCTAGCTACGCAGCGCGTTTGGACCGAAGGCCGAGAAAAATTGCAAGTATGAGATTTTGCTTTTGGCCTGTTTGGGGGTGTTATGCTTCTTGGCGGATGGGTTGGCGGGTCTTGGGGCATTCCTGGGAAGGTGTAATACCGGGTAGAAGTGGTTGGGACAAAATCCAGGCCGATTTTTTTTTGGCTATTTCTGACATTTTGCTCAATGTAGCGTTTTCGGGGGCCTGTTTGGGGGCTTCCTGGTGTTTGTGGGTGAGTTTCGGGGTCTGGGAGCACTGCTGGGTCACTCTAATCTTGATTGCATTTGCTTTTCAGGAAATCCGTCGTGGCAACCCCGACTTATGGCCTAGCTACTCAGCGCGTTTGGACCGAAGGCCGAGAAATATTGTAAGTATGAGATTTTGCTTTTGGCCTGTATGGGGTGTTATGCTTCTTGGCGGGTGGGTTGGCGGGTCTAGGGGCATTCCTGGGAAGGTCTAATACCGGGTAGAAGTGGTTGGGACAAAATCCAGGCCGATTTTTTTTTGGCTATTTCTGACATTTTGCTCAATGTAGCGTTTTCGGGGGCCTGTTTGGGGGGCTTCCTGGTGTTTGTGGGTGGGTTTCGGGGTCTGGGCGCACTGCTGGCTATATATACTTTACTTTGCAAGAGGTTTGAAGCAAATCCATGGTGGCAGAGGGGAGTTAGGGCCTAGCTGCAGAGCGCGCGCGGAGTGATTTGGGAAATTTGGGAAAAATTGACTAAGTCCCCATTTTTGTACTTTTGCTCTTTGGCTGTTTGGGGGTCTTCTACTCGTTTTCTCCTGGGTTGACAGCTCTGGGGCCATTGCTGGGAAGCTCTAATACCGGATAAAAGTGTTTTGGACCAAATCCCAGGCGGAAATTTTTTTGTGTTTTTGATGACTTGCTTGCCTTTGAGGTGCTCTTAGGGGGGGTTCCGTCTGTTTGTGGGTGAGTTTCGTGGTCTGGGAGCACTGCTGGGACACTCTAATCTTGATTGCATTTGCTTTTCAGGAAATCCGTCGTGGCAACCCCGACTTATGGCCTACCTACGCAGCGCGTTTGGACCGAAGGCCGAGAAATATTGCAAGTATGAGATTTTGCTTTTGGCCTGTTTGGGGGTGTTATGCTTCTTGGCGGGTGGGTTGGCCGGTCTTGGGGCATTCCTGGGAAGGTGTAATACCGGGTAGAAGTGGTTGGGACAAAATCCAGGCCGATTTTTTTTTGGCTATTTCTGACATTTTGCTCAATGTAGCGTTTTCAGGGGCCTGTTTGGGGGGCTTCCTGGTGTTTGTGGGTGAGTTTCGGGGTCTGGGAGCACTGCTGGGACACTCTAATCTTGATTGCATTTGCTTTTCAGGAAATCGGTCGTGGCAACCCCGACTTATGGCCTAGCTACGCAGCGCGTTTGGACCGAAGGCCGAAAAAAATTGCAAGTATGAGATTTTTCTTTTGGCCTGTTTGGGTGTGTTATGCTTCTTGGCGGGTGGGTTGGCGGGTCTTGGGGCATTCCTGGGAAGGTGTAATACCGGGTAGAAGTGGTTGGGACAAAATCCAGGCCGATTTTTTTTTGGCTTTTTCTGACATTTTGCTCAATGTAGCGTTTTCGGGGGCCTGTTTGGGGGGCTTCCTGGTGTTTGTGGGTGGGTTTCGGGGTCTGGGCGCACTGCTGTCTATATATACTTTACTTTGCAAGAGGTTTGAAGCAAATCCATGGTGGCAGAGGGGAGTTAGGGCCTAGCTGCAGAGCGCGCGCGGAGTGATTTGGGAAATTTGTGAAAAATTGACTAAGTCCCCATTTTTGTACTTTTGCTCTTTGGCTGTTTGGGGGTCTTCTACTCATTTTCTCCTGGGTTGACGGCTCTGGGGCCATTGCTGGGAAGCTCTAATACCGGATAAAAGTGTTTTGGACCAAATCCCAGGCGGAAATTTTTTTGTGTATTTGATGACTTGCTTGCCATTGAGGTGCTCTTAGGGGGGGTTCCGTCTGTTTGTGGGTGAGTTTCGTGGTCTGGGAGCACTGCTGGGACACTCTAATCTTGATTGCATTTGCTTTTCAGGAAATCCGTCGTGGCACCCCCGACTTATGGCCTAGCTACGCAGCGCGTTTGGACCGAAGGCCGAGAAAAATTGCAAGTATGAGATTTTGCTTTTGGCCTGTTTGGGGGTGTTATGCTTCTTGGCGGGTGGGTTGGCGGGTCTTGGGGCATTCCTGGGAAGGTGTAATACCGGGTAGAAGTGGTTGGGACAAAATCCAGGCCGATTTTTTTTGGGCTATTTCTGACATTTTGCTCAATGTAGCGTTTTCGGGGGCCTGTTTGGGTGCTTCCTGGTGTTTGTGGGTGAGTTTCGGGGTCTGGGAGCACTGCTGGGTCACTCTAATCTTGATTGCATTTGCTTTTCAGGAAATCCGTCGTGGCAACCCCGACTTATGGCCTAGCTACTCAGCGCGTTTGGACCAAAGGCCGAGAAATATTGCAAGTATGAGATTTTGCTTTTGGCCTGTATGGGGGTGTTATGCTTCTTGGCGGGTGGGTTGGCGGGTCTTGGGGCATTCCTGGGAAGGTCTAATACCGGGTAGAAGTGGTTGGGACAAAATCCAGGCCGATTTTTTTTGGCTATTTCTGACATTTTGCTCAATGTAGCGATTTCGGGGGCCTGTTTGGGGGGCTTCCTGGTGTTTGTGGGTGGGTTTCGGGGTCTGGGCGCACTGCTGGCTATATATACTTTACTTTGCAAGAGGTTTGAAGCAAATCCATGGTGGCAGAGGGAAGTTAGGGCCTAGCTGCAGAGCGCGCGCGGAGTGATTTGGGAAATTTGTGAAAAATTGACTAAGTCCCCATTTTTGCACTTTTGCTCTTTCGCTGTTTGGGGGTCTTCTACTCGTTTTCTCCTGGGTTGACGGCTCTGGGGCCATTGCTGGGAAGCTCTAATACCGGATAAAAGTGTTTTGGACCAAATCCCAGGCGGAATTTTTTTTGTGTTTTTGATGACTTGCTTGCCTTTGAGGTGCTCTTAGGGGGGGTTCCGTCTGTTTGTGGGTGAGTTTCGTGGTCTGGGAGCACTGCTGGGACACTCTAATCTTGATTGCATTTGCTTTTCAGGAAATCCGTCGTGGCACCCCCGACTTATGGCCTAGCTACGCAGCGCGTTTGGACCGAAGGCCGAGAAAAATTGCAAGTATGAGATTTTGCTTTTGGCCTGTTTGGGGGTGTTATGCTTCTTGGCGGGTGGGTTGTCGGGTCTTGGGGCATTCCTGGGAAGGTGTAATACCGGGTAGAAGTGGTTGGGACAAAATCCAGGCCGATTTTTTTTTGGCTATTTCTGACATTTTGCTCAATGTAGCGTTTTCGGGGGCCTGTTTGGGGGCTTCCTGGTGTTTGTGGGTGAGTTTCGGGGTCTGGGAGCACTGCTGGGTCACTCTAATCTTGATTGCATTTGCTTTTCAGGAAATCCGTCGTGGCAACCCCGACTTATAGCCTAGCTACTCAGCGCGTTTGGACCGAAGGCCGAGAAATATTGCAAGTATGAGATTTTGCTTTTGGCCTGTATGGGGGTGTTATGCTTCTTGGCGGGTGGGTTGGCGGGTCTTGGGGCATTCCTGGGAAGGTCTAATACCGGGTAGAAGTGGTTGGGACAAAATCCAGGCCGATTTTTTTTGGCTATTTCTGACATTTTGCTCAATGTAGTGTTTTCGGGGGCCTGTTTGGGGGGCTTCCTGGTGTTTGTGGGTGGGTTTCGGGGTCTGGGCGCACTGCTGGCTATATATACTTTACTTTGCAAGAGGTTTGAAGCAAATCCATGGTGGCAGAGGGGAGTTAGGGCCTAGCTGCAGAGCGCGCGCGGAGTGATTTGGGAAATTTGGGAAAAATTGACTAAGTCCCCATTTTTGTACTTTTGCTCTTTGGCTGTTTGGGGGTCTTCTACTCGTTTTCTCCTGGGTTGACGGCTCTGGGGCCATTGCTGGGAAGCTCTAATACCGGATAAAAGTGTTTTGGACCAAATCCCAGGCGGAAAATTTTTTGTGTTTTTGATGACTTGCTTGCCTTTGAGGTGCTCTTAGGGGGAGTTCCGTCTGTTTGTGGGTGAGTTTCGTGGTCTGGGAGCACTGCTGGGACACTCTAATCTTGATTGCATTTGCTTTTCAGGAAATCCGTCGTGGCAACCCCGACTTATGGCCTAGCTACGCAGCGCGTTTGGACCGAAGGCCGAGAAAAATTGCAAGTATGAGATTTTGCTTTTGGCCTGTTTGGGGGTGTTATGCTTCTTGGCGGGTGGGTTGGCAGGTCTTGGGGCATTCCTGGGAAGGTGTAATACCGGGTAGAAGTGGTTGGGACAAAATCCAGGCCGATTTTTTTTTGGCTATTTCTGACATTTTGCTCAATGTAGCGTTTTCGGGGGCCTGTTTGGGGGCTTCCTGGTGTTTGTGGGTGAGTTTGGGGGTCTGGGAGCACTGCTGGGTCACTCTAATCTTGATTGCATTTGCTTTTCAGGAAATCCGTCGTGGCAACCCCGACTTATGGCCTAGCTACTCAGCGCGTTTGGACCGAAGGCCGAGAAATATTGCAAGTATGAGATTTTGCTTTTGGCCTGTATGGGGGTGTTATGCTTCTTGGCGGGTGGGTTGGCGGGTCTTGGGGCATTCCTGGGAAGGTCTAATACCGGGTAGAAGTGGTTGGGACAAAATCCAGGCCGATTTTTTTTTGGCTATTTCTGACATTTTGCTCAATGTAGCGTTTTCGGGGGCCTGTTTGGAGGGCTTCCTGGTGTTTGTGGGTGGGTTTCGGGGTCTGGGCGCACTGCTGGCTATATATACTTTACTTTGCAAGAGGTTTGAAGCAAATCCATGGTGGCAGAGGGGAGTTAGGGCCTAGCTGCAGAGCGCGCGCGGAGTGATTTGGGAAATTTGTGAAAAATTGACTAAGTCCCCATTTTTGCACTTTTGCTCTTTGGCTGTTTGGGGGTCTTCTACTCGTTTTCTCCTGGGTTGACGGCTCTGGGGCCATTGCTGGGAAGCTCTAATACCGGATAAAAGTGTTTTGGACCAAATCCCAGGCGGAATTTTTTTTGTGTTTTTGATGACTTGCTTGCCTTTGAGGTGCTCTTAGGGGGGGTTCCGTCTGTTTGTGGGTGAGTTTCGTGGTCTGGGAGCACTGCTGGGACACTCTAATCTTGATTGCATTTGCTTTTCAGGAAATCCGTCGTGGCACCCCCGACTTATGGCCTAGCTACGCAGCGCGTTTGGACCGAAGGCCGAGAAAAATTGCAAGTATGAGATTTTGCTTTTGGCCTGTTTGGGGGTGTTATGCTTCTTGGCGGGTGGGTTGTCGGGTCTTGGGGCATTCCTGGGAAGGTGTAATACCGGGTAGAAGTGGTTGGGACAAAATCCAGGCCGATTTTTTTTGGGCTATTTCTGACATTTTGCTCAATGTAGCGTTTTCGGGGGCCTGTTTGGGGGCTTCCTGGTGTTTGTGGGTGAGTTTCGGGGTCTGGGAGCACTGCTGGGTCACTCTAATCTTGATTGCATTTGCTTTTCAGGAAATCCGTCGTGGCAACCCCGACTTATAGCCTAGCTACTCAGCGCGTTTGGACCGAAGGCCGAGAAATATTGCAAGTATGAGATTTTGCTTTTGGCCTGTATAGGGGTGTTATGCTTCTTGGCGGGTGGGTTGGCGGGTCTTGTGGCATTCCTGGGAAGGTCTAATACCGGGTAGAAGTGGTTGGGACAAAATCTAGGCCGATTTTTTTTGGCTATTTCTGACATTTTGCTCAATGTAGTGTTTTCAGGGGCCTGTTTGGGGGGCTTCCTGGTGTTTGTGGGTGGGTTTCGGGGTCTGGGCGCACTGCTGGCTATATATACTTTACTTTGCAAGAGGTTTGAAGCAAATCCATGGTGGCAGAGGGGAGTTAGGGCCTAGCTGCAGAGCGCGCGCGGAGTGATTTGGGAAATTTGTGAAAAATTGACTAAGTCCCCATTTTTGTACTTTTGCTCTTTGGCTGTTTGGGGGTCTTCTACTCGTTTTCTCCTGGGTTGACGGCTCTGGGGCCATTGCTGGGAAGCTCTAATACCGGATAAAAGTGTTTTGGACCAAATCCCAGGCGGAAATTTTTTTGTGTTTTTGATGACTTGCTTGCCTTTGAGGTGCTCTTAGGGGGGGTTCCGTCTGTTTGTGGGTGAGTTTCGTGGTCTGGGAGCACTGCTGGGACACTCTAATCTTGATTGCATTTGCTTTTCAGGAAATCCGTCGTGGCAACCCCGACTTATGGCCTAGCTACGCAGCGCGTTTGGACCGAAGGCCGAGAAAAATTGCAAGTATGAGATTTTGCTTTTGGCCTGTTTGGGGGTGTTATGCTTCTTGGCGGGTGGGTTGGCGGGTCTTGGGGCATTCCTGGGAAGGTGTAATACCGGGTAGAAGTGGTTGGGACAAAATCCAGGCCGATTTTTTTTTGGCTATTTCTGACATTTTGCTCAATGTAGCGTTTTCGGGGGCCTGTTTGGGGGCTTCCTGGTGTTTGTGGGTGAGTTTGGGGGTCTGGGAGCACTGCTGGGTCACTCTAATCTTGATTGCATTTGCTTTTCAGGAAATCCGTCGTGGCAACCCCGACTTATGGCCTAGCTACTCAGCGCGTTTGGACCGAAGGCCGAGAAATATTGCAAGTATGAGATTTTGCTTTTGGCCTGTATGGGGGTGTTATGCTTCTTGGCGGGTGGGTTGGCGGGTCTTGGGGCATTCCTGGGAAGGTCTAATACCGGGTAGAAGTGATTGGGACAAAATCCAGGCCGATTTTTTTTTGGCTATTTCTGACATTTTGCTCAATGTAGCGTTTTCGGGGGCCTGTTTGGGGGGCTTCCTGGTGTTTGTGGGTGGGTTTCGGGGTCTGGGCGCACTGCTGGCTATATATACTTTACTTTGCAAGAGGTTTGAAGCAAATCCATGGTGGCAGAGGGGAGTTAGGGCCTAGCTGCAGAGCGCGCGCGGAGTGATTTGGGAAATTTGTGAAAAATTGACTAAGTCCCCATTTTTGTACTTTTGCTCTTTGGCTGTTTGGGGGTCTTCTACTCGTTTTCTCCTGGGTTGACAGCTCTGGGGCCATTGCTGGGAAGCTCTAATACCGGATAAAAGTGTTTTGGACCAAATCCCAGGCGGAAATTTTTTTGTGTTTTTGATGACTTGCTTGCCTTTGAGGTGCTCTTAGGGGGGGTTCCGTCTGTTTGTGGGTGAGTTTCGTGGTCTGGGAGCACTGCTGGGACACTCTAATCTTGATTGCATTTGCTTTTCAGGAAATCCGTCGTGGCAACCCCGACTTATGGCCTAGCTACGCAGCGCGTTTGGACCGAAGGCCGAGAAATATTGCAAGTATGAGATTTTGCTTTTGGCCTGTTTGGGGGTGTTATGCTTCTTGGCGGGTGGGTTGGCCGGTCTTGGGGCATTCCTGGGAAGGTCTAATACCGGGTAGAAGTGGTTGGGACAAAATCCAGGCCGATTTTTTTTTGGCTATTTCTGACATTTTGCTCAATGTAGCGATTTCGGGGGCCTGTTTGGGGGGCTTCCTGGTGTTTGTGGGTGGGTTTCGGGGTCTGGGCGCACTGCTGGCTATATATACTTTACTTTGCAAGAGGTTTGAAGCAAATCCATGGTGGCAGAGGGGAGTTAGGGCCTAGCTGCAGAGCGCGCGCGGAGTGATTTGGGAAATTTGTGAAAAATTGACTAAGTCCCCATTTTTGTACTTTTGCTCTTTGGCTGTTTGGGGGTCTTCTACTCGTTTTCTCCTGGGTTGACGGCTCTGGGGCCATTGCTGGGAAGCTCTAATACCGGATAAAAGTGTTTTGGACCAAATCCCAGGCGGAAACTTTTTTGTGTTTTTGATGACTTGCTTGCCTTTGAGGTGCTCTTAGGGGGGGTTCCGTCTGTTTGTGGGTGAGTTTCGTGGTCTGGGAGCACTGCTGGGACACTCTAATCTTGATTGCATTTGCTTTTCAGGAAATCCGTCGTGGCACCCCCGACTTATGGCCTAGCTACGCAGCGCGTTTGGACCGAAGGCCGAGAAAAATTGCAAGTATGAGATTTTGCTTTTGGCCTGTTTGGGGGTGTTATGCTTCTTGGCGGGTGGGTTGGCGGGTCTTGGGGCATTCCTGGGAAGGTGTAATACCGGGTAGAAGTGGTTGGGACAAAATCCAGGCCGATTTTTTTTTGGCTATTTCTGACATTTTGCTCAATGTAGCGTTTTCGGGGGCCTGTTTGGGGGCTTCCTGGTGTTTGTGGGTGAGTTTCGGGGTCTATGAGCACTGCTGGGTCACTCTAATCTTGATTGCATTTGCTTTTCAGGAAATCCGTTGTGGCAACCCCGACTTATAGCCTAGCTACTCAGCGCGTTTGGACCGAAGGCCGAGAAATATTGCAAGTATGAGATTTTGCTTTTGGCCTGTATGGGGGTGTTATGCTTCT
Organism: Lissotriton vulgaris; assembly: GCF_964263255.1. Lineage (NCBI taxonomy): Eukaryota > Metazoa > Chordata > Amphibia > Caudata > Salamandridae > Lissotriton > Lissotriton vulgaris. The sequence continues at coordinate 37,743 of NW_028250968.1, forward strand.
TGGCGGGTGGGTTGGCGGGTCTTGGGGCATTCCTGGGAAGGTCTAATACCGGGTAGAAGTGGTTGGGACAAAATCCAGGCCGATTTTTTTTTGGCTATTTCTGACATTTTGCTCAATGTAGTGTTTTCGGGGGCCTGTTTGGGGGGCTTCCTGGTGTTTGTGGGTGGGTTTCGGGGTCTGGGCGCACTGCTGGCTATATATACTTTACTTTGCAAGAGGTTTGAAGCAAATCCATGGTGGCAGAGGGGAGTTAGGGCCTAGCTGCAGAGCGCGCGCGGAGGGATTTGGGAAATTTGTGAAAAATTGACTAAGTCCCCATTTTTGTACTTTTGCTCTTTGGCTGTTTGGGGGTCTTCTACTCGTTTTCTCCTGGGTTGACAGCTCTGGGGCCATTGCTGGGAAGCTCTAATACCGGATAAAAGTGTTTTGGACCAAATCCCAGGCGGAAATTTTTTTGTGTTTTTGATGACTTGCTTGCCTTTGAGGTGCTCTTAGGGGGGGTTCCGTCTGTTTGTGGGTGAGTTTCGTGGTCTGGGAGCACTGCTGGGACACTCTAATCTTGATTGCATTTGCTTTTCAGGAAATCCGTTGTGGCAACCCCGACTTATGGCCTAGCTACGCAGCGCGTTTGGACCGAAGGCCGAGAAACATTGCAAGTATGAGATTTTGCTTTTGGCCTGTTTGGGGGTGTTATGCTTCTTGGCGGGTGGGTTGGCCGGTCTTGGGGCATTCCTGGGAAGGTGTAATACCGGGTAGAAGTGGTTGGGACAAAATCCAGGCCGATTTTTTTTTGGCTTTTTCTGACATTTTGCTCAATGTAGCTTTTTCGGGGGCCTGTTTGGGGGGCTTCCTGGTGTTTGTGGGTGGGTTTCGGGGTCTGGGCGCACTGCTGTCTATATATACTTTACTTTGCAAGAGGTTTGAAGCAAATCCATGGTGGCAGAGGGGAGTTAGGGCCTAGCTGCAGAGCGCGCGCGGAGTGATTTGGGAAATTTGTGAAAAATTGACTAAGTCCCCATTTTTGTACTTTTGCTCTTTGGCTGTTTGGGGGTCTTCTACTCATTTTCTCCTGGGTGGACGGCTCTGGGGCCATTGCTGGGAAGCTCTAATACCGGATAAAAGTGTTTTGGACCAAATCCCAGGCGGAAATTTTTTTGTGTATTTGATGACTTGCTTGCCATTGAGGTGCTCTTAGGGGGGGTTCCGTCTGTTTGTGGGTGAGTTTCGTGGTCTGGGAGCACTGCTGGGACACTCTAATCTTGATTGCATTTGCTTTTCAGGAAATCCGTCGTGGCACCCCCGACTTATGGCCTAGCTACGCAGCGCGTTTGGACCGAAGGCCGAGAAAAATTGCAAGTATGAGATTTTGCTTTTGGCCTGTTTGGGGGTGTTATGCTTCTTGGCGGGTGGGTTGGCGGGTCTTGGGGCATTCCTGGGAAGGTGTAATACCGGGTAGAAGTGGTTGGGACAAAATCCAGGCCGATTTTTTTTTGGCTATTTCTGACATTTTGCTCAATGTAGCGTTTTCGGGGGCCTGTTTGGGGGCTTCCTGGTGTTTGTGGGTGAGTTTCGGGGTCTGGGAGCACTGCTGGGTCACTCTAATCTTGATTGCATTTGCTTTTCAGGAAATCCGTCGTGGCAACCCCGACTTATGGCCTAGCTACTCAGCGCGTTTGGACCGAAGGCCGAGAAATATTGCAAGTATGAGATTTTGCTTTTGGCCTGTATGGGGGTGTTATGCTTCTTGGCGGGTGGGTTGGCGGGTCTTGGGGCATTCCTGGGAAGGTCTAATACCGGGTAGAAGTGGTTGGGACAAAATCCAGGCCGATTTTTTTTTGGCTATTTCTGACATTTTGCTCAATGTAGCGATTTCGGGGGCCTGTTTGGGGGGCTTCCTGGTGTTTGTGGGTGGGTTTCGGGGTCTGGGCGCACTGCTGGCTATATATACTTTACTTTGCAAGAGGTTTGAAGCAAATCCATGGTGGCAGAGGGGAGTTAGGGCCTAGCTGCAGAGCGCGCGCGGAGTGATTTGGGAAATTTGTGAAAAATTGACTGTCCCCATTTTTGTACTTTTGCTCTTTGGCTGTTTGGGGGTCTTCTACTCGTTTTCTCCTGGGTTGACGGCTCTGGGGCCATTGCTGGGAAGCTCTAATACCGGATAAAAGTGTTTTGGACCAAATCCCAGGCGGAATTTTTTTTGTGTTTTTGATGACTTGCTTGCCTTTGAGGTGCTCTTAGGGGGGGTTCCGTCTGTTTGTGGGTGAGTTTCGTGGTCTGGGAGCACTGCTGGGACACTCTAATCTTGATTGCATTTGCTTTTCAGGAAATCCGTCGTGGCACCCCCGACTTATGGCCTAGCTACGCAGCGCGTTTGGACCGAAGGCCGAGAAAAATTGCAAGTATGAGATTTTGCTTTTGGCCTGTTTGGGGGTGTTATGCTTCTTGGCGGGTGGGTTGGCGGGTCTTGGGGCATTCCTGGGAAGGTGTAATACCGGGTAGAAGTGGTTGGGACAAAATCCAGGCCGATTTTGTTTTGGCTATTTCTGACATTTTGCTCAATGTAGCGTTTTCGGGGGCCTGTTTGGGGGCTTCCTGGTGTTTGTGGGTGAGTTTCGGGGTCTGGGAGCACTGCTGGGTCACTCTAATCTTGATTGCATTTGCTTTTCAGGAAATCCGTTGTGGCAACCCCAACTTATAGCCTAGCTACTCAGCGCGTTTGGACCGAAGGCCGAGAAATATTGCAAGTATGAGATTTTGCTTTTGGCCTGTATGGGGGTGTTATGCTTCTTGGCGGGTGGGTTGGCGGGTCTTGGGGCATTCCTGGGAAGGTCTAATACCGGGTAGAAGTGGTTGGGACAAAATCCAGGCCGATTTTTTTTTGGCTATTTCTGACATTTTGCTCAATGTAGTGTTTTCGGGGGCCTGTTTGGGGGGCTTCCTGGTGTTTGTGGGTGGGTTTCGGGGTCTGGGCGCTCTGCTGGCTATATATACTTTACTTTGCAAGAGGTTTGAAGCAAATCCATGGTGGCAGAGGGGAGTTAGGGCCTAGCTGCAGAGCGCGCGCGGAGTGATTTGGGAAATTTGTGAAAAATTGACTAAGTCCCCATTTTTGTACTTTTGCTCTTTGGCTGTTTGGGGGTCTTCTACTCGTTTTCTCCTGGGTTGACCGCTCTGGGGCCATTGCTGGGAAGCTCTAATACCGGATAAAAGTGTTTTGGACCAAATCCCAGGCGGAAAATATTTTGTGTTTTTGATGACTTGCTTGCCTTTGAGGTGCTCTTAGGGGGGGTTCCGTCTGTTTGTGGGTGAGTTTCGTGGTCTGGGAGCACTGCTGGGACACTCTAATCTTGATTGCATTTGCTTTTCAGGAAATCCGTCGTGGCAACCCCGACTTATGGCCTAGCTACGCAGCGCGTTTGGACCGAAGGCCGAGAAAAATTGCAAGTATGAGATTTTGCTTTTGGCCTGTTTGGGGGTGTTATGCTTCTTGGCGGGTGGGTTGGCGGGTCTTGGGGCATTCCTGGGAAGGTGTAATACCGGGTAGAAGTGGTTGGGACAAAATCCAGGCCGATTTTTTTTGTTGCTATTTCTGACATTTTGCTCAATGTAGCGTTTTCGGGGGCCTGTTTGGGGGCTTCCTGGTGTTTGTGGGTGGGTTTCGGGGTCTGGGAGCACTGCTGGGTCACTCTAATCTTGATTGCATTTGCTTTTCAGGAAATCCGTCGTGGCAACCCCGACTTATGGCCTAGCTACTCAGCGCGTTTGGACCGAAGGCCGAGAAATATTGCAAGTATGAGATTTTGCTTTTGGCCTGTATGGGGGTGTTATGCTTCTTGGCGGGTGGGTTGGCGGGTCTTGGGGCATTCCTGGGAAGGTCTAATACCGGGTAGAAGTGGTTGGGACAAAATCCAGGCCGATTTTTCTTTGGCTATTTCTGACATTTTGCTCAATGTAGCGTTTTCGGGGGCCTGTTTGGGGGGCTTCCTGGTGTTTGTGGGTGGGTTTCGGGGTCTGGGCGCACTGCTGGCTATATATACTTTACTTTGCAAGAGGTTTGAAGCAAATCCATGGTGGCAGAGGGGAGTTAGGGCCTAGCTGCAGAGCGCGCGCGGAGTGATTTGGGAAATTTGTGAAAAATTGACTAAGTCCCCATTTTTGTACTTTTGCTCTTTGGCTGTTTGGGGGTCTTCTACTCGTTTTCTCCTGGGTTGACGGCTCTGGGGCCATTGCTGGGAAGCTCTAATACCGGATAAAAGGGTTTTGGACCAAATCCCAGGCGGAAATTTTTTTGTGTTTTTGATGACTTGCTTGCCTTCGAGGTGCTCTTAGGGGGGGTTCCGTCTGTTTGTGGGTGAGTTTCCTGGTCTGGGAGCACTGCTGGGACACTCTAATCTTGATTGCATTTGCTTTTCAGGAAATCCGTCGTGGCAACCCCGACTTATGGCCTAGCTAAGCAGCGCGTTTGGACCGAAGGCCGAGAAATATTGCAAGTATGAGATTTTGCTTTTGGCCTGTTTGGGGGTGTTATGCTTCTTGGCGGGTGGGTTGGCGGGTCTTGGGGCATTCCTGGGAAGGTGTAATACCGGGTAGAAGTGGTTGGGACAAAATCCAGGCCGATTTTTTTTGGCTATTTCTGACATTTTGCTCAATGTAGCGTTTTCGGGGGCCTGTTTGGGGGCTTCCTGGTGTTTGTGGGTGAGTTTCGGGGTCTGGGAGCACTGCTGGGTCACTCTAATCTTGATTGCATTTGCTTTTCAGGAAATCCGTCGTGGCAACCCCGACTTATGGCCTAGCTACTCAGCGCGTTTGGACCGAAGGCCGAGAAATATTGCAAGTATGAGATTTTGCTTTTGGCCTGTATGGGGGTGTTATGCTTCTTGGCGGGTGGGTTGGCGGGTCTTGGGGCATTCCTGGGAAGGTCTAATACCGGGTAGAAGTGGTTGGGACAAAATCCAGGCCGATTTTTTTTGGGCTATTTCTGACATTTTGCTCAATGTAGCGTTTTCGGGGGCCTGTTTGGGGGGCTTCCTGGTGTTTGTGGGTGGGTTTCGGGGTCTGGGCGCACTGCTGGCTATATATACTTTACTTTGCAAGAGGTTTGAAGCAAATCCATGGTGGCAGAGGGGAGTTAGGGCCTAGCTGCAGAGCGCGCGCGGAGTGATTTGGGAAATTTGTGAAAAATTGACTAAGTCCCCATTTTTGTACTTTTGCTCTTTGGCTGTTTGGGGGTCTTCTACTCGTTTTCTCCTGGGTTGACGGCTCTGGGGCCATTGCTGGGAAGCTCTAATACCGGATAAAAGTGTTTTGGACCAAATCCCAGGCGGAATTTTTTTTGTGTTTTTGATGACTTGCTTGCCTTTGAGGTGCTCTTAGGGGGGGTTCCGTCTGTTTGTGGGTGAGTTTCCTGGTCTGGGAGCACTGCTGGGACACTCTAATCTTGATTGCATTTGCTTTTCAGGAAATCCGTCGTGGCAACCCCGACTTATGGCCTAGCTACGCAGCGCGTTTGGACCGAAGGCCGAGAAATATTGCAAGTATGAGATTTTGCTTTTGGCCTGTTTGGGGGTGTTATGCTTCTTGGCGGGTGGGTTGGCGGGTCTTGGGGCATTCCTGGGAAGGTCTAATACCGGGTAGAAGTGGTTGGGACAAAATCCTCGCGAAAAAGCCTTTTGGCACTTTTTGTAACTTAGGGTTCGTTAGGGTTAGCCCTAGCAGCAGGATTGCATGTGTTTCGGGGTGTTCTAGATTTTTGCAACTGAGTTCTGGGGTCTTAGAGCACTCATGAGAATGTGTAATTTTGGTTGCAAGTCATTTGAAGAAAATCCATGGTGGGAAAGGGGGGATTTGGCATAGTTAAAGAAAGCCTTTGCCACTATTCTTAACTTAGGGTTCGTTAGGGTTAGCAGTATTTCTATTGCATGTGTTTCAGTGGGGGGGATTTCGAGTCTTGGAGTGATGCTGGCTATGGCTACTTTTGCTTGGTTGCTTTCAAGTAGTTTGAATGCAATCCACGGTGGGTAAGTGGTAATTAGGAAGGGGGTACTTCGGCCTACTTTTACTTTCAAAGTAAGTTTTGTCACCAGTTTTCTGCTAGGCCTCGTTTTTTGAGATTTGATTGGGGGTCTTCTACATTTTTGCGACTGGCTTTAGTAAGGGTCTGGGTGGGAGCACTGCTAGGAAGATCTAATTTTGTTCTAAAACACAGTTTACAGTACACCTAGCTTGAGGGGAAAGATCCGCTACATTAATTTGCCCCTACTTATTTATCCTTCAAAAGGTCACTCAGACAGAGTACGCACTTTCAAAAATATTGTACTGTCTACTAGGAAAATCAAATTGTGACTTTTTGCACTCCACAGCCTACATACCTTATATTTATTTATCAGTGGTGTTGTAATATTATATCACTTCCTGTTTTTCGTTGAATAATTACAGGCCGGGCTTCAGTCTCTGCAATGGGGAAAAAAGGATGGAGTCAGGCTTCACATTAGCGAGCCACAATTCAGCATCAGGCAGGCAGTGGACAGGGTGTCTTCTGGTGACCAACATCGATGGACGAAGCGTCGGCTGCAATGGAGGAGTGCCGCTAATAAGAGGATTTTTTTTCTGCAGGCAACTTACTTACCACTTCCAACAGGACAACTACAACAACATAGATACAGTATCCCTTGCCTTTTTCTCTGACTGTGACTGCATTTCTTGGATCTCTCTCTGCTTCTAAATTGATCCCTTAACACATCACTAAGTCCACTCCACTATCACATCTGCACCACACATAGTCATTTGTAAGTGCTCCTACATAATTCGCAAGTCGCAGCACGCCCCAGCCCGTAGAGGACTGGGATGGCCCCAATGATGAAGCATGTCACCAAGGGGCAACCCTGGTGAGTGAGGGGACACCTAGAAAAAAAGCAATTTCTCCTTTTCTATCTACTATACCTTCCAGACCAACCCCATTGAGTGTTGTTGTGAATGGATTTATAGTGACCAGCAAGGCTCTCAGGTATCTGGCTACAGAGACCTTATGTTGAATATCGTTATGAATAATTCCACACACGCCCTGTACTGTCGCATTCTTTCTTCCACAGTTGTCGAAAGTACTACTTACTTTTCACTGACATGCATGCAGAAGTGCATGCACTTTCAAAGATTGATGGATAGGTTTGTACCCAAAGAATTGTTTATGTTCAATTGTTTGTCTATGCTGTGCTTTTTTTACAGGGTGTCTTCTGGTGACCAACATCGATGGACGAAGCGTCGGCTGCAATGGAGGAGTGCCGCTAATAAGAGGATTTTTTTTCTGCAGGCAACTTACTTACCACTTCCAACAGGACAACTACAACAACATAGATACAGTATCCCTTGCCTTTTGCTCTGACTGTGACTGCATTTCTTGGATCTCTCTCTGCTTCTAAATTGATTCCTTAACACATCACTTAGTCCACTCCACTATCACATCTGCACCACACATAGTCATTTGTAAGTGCTCCTACGTAATTCACAAGTCGCAGCACGCCCCAGCCCGTAGAGGACTGGGATGGCCCCAATGATGAAGCATGTCACCAAGGGGCAACCCTGGTGAGTGAGGGGACACCTAGAAAAAAAGCAATTTCTCCTTTTCTATCTACTATACCTTCCAGACCAACCCCATTGAGTGTTGTTGTGAATGGATTTATAGTGACCAGCAAGGCTCTCGGGTATCTGGCTACAGAGACCTTATGTTGAATATCGTTATCAATAATTCCACACAGGCCCTGTACTGTCGCATTCTTTCTTCCACAGTTGTCGAAAGTACTACTTACTTTTCACTGACATGCATGCAGTAGTGCATGCACTTTCAAAGATTGATGGATAGGTTTGTACCCAAAGATTTGTTTATGTTCACAATTGTTTGTCCATGCTGTGCTATTTTTTCTTGTCTCCCAAAACCTTTCCCAAAAACCCCCGTACCCATCCATTTTTCAAACCCTAACCCTCTTCCCCCGGTGTGGTTTTGATTGATGTGTGACTAAATTACAGCAATAAATCCACACACTTGCTGGGGAGGATAAGGTGATAGCAACAGGCTGGTGAAGAAATCCGAGGATATGTTCTTACTCTGCTTGACAAAGACCCATGGCTAATGTCAAAGAACTTCAACCGAATTAGTAGTTATACTTTACCATTTGTTAGGCTACAATGTGGCACTGTTCTAGTGTACTTCTGTCACCTGCTATATTCTCAGTTGTACCGTTGAATTGCTCAGGAGGACAAACCAGATTTAATTTTCTTTTTTTTCATAGGCATGCAACTGCCACTGTGTCACACCACTAGTACCACCGCTATGAGGAAATTTTATCCGACCAAGATTGCCAACCTTATTCGCTGTTTGCCGTGGAGCCTGCCCTGGGTCTAGCCCTACTTTCAAACACAAATTACAGGTAAGATAAGCGTCTGGTGGTTTGGGGGTATAATGGAGTATTAGTAGGAGAGACGAGAGACTGACGGTAGTACTACTAAAGTCCTAGGACTCTTGGATTCACTTCACTTACTCTGTGAGAGGCACTTAGTGTTGAAAACATTTGGGCATTTACACTTAAAGGAAGAAAATGGAACTAAACTTTCAGGAAAACAAAGTCACTGTTAAACCCCCACCCACCAGGCAAGCAGTAAGAAACGGGTATGCTCAGATAAAGTTTGAAAAAGTATATTTATATCCCTAACAAAATAATCTCCCGCAAGACCCTCCCTAACCCCAACGATTGTCCTTCAAAAGTCCCCAAAAACCCAACTCCCAATTCCCACCCCCCAAAAGTCTCTAAAAAAGGGGCAAAGGACACTATGGGTGGATGCTGTCTACTTTTTGGGCCAGGGCATCATGCTCCTGGCGGAGCAAGGCGTGCTCTACGCGGAGCCCCTCCAACTCGTTTGAAAAGTGGTGGAGCTCCTGCTGGAGGCGGGACACCATCAGGGTACTGCGGCGCAGGCGTGCCTTCAATGCCTTGCAGGTGCAACGGCTGTGAGAGGAAGCTGTTGTCCTTGCTACTCGGTGGTGGCGTTTGGCTTTGGCAGCCCGGCTCAGTCTGGGTGGACCACTGTGCTGGGTGGCAGCCCGTGGGGGCACGGAGGCCGATGCAGACGACGTAGTTGTTGTGGTCGACTGCACACTTTCTTCGTCCTCCAGGGCCACCAGCCGCCGATATTCGGCCACAGTGGCATCGATCCTCCGTTGCCGGGCCGCTCTAGCCAGCTCCTTCCTCCTTGTTCGTTTGGAAGGAGAACCTATATGAAGAAAGAAAGACATAGTCTGTAACCAATGCTCTTTAAGATTAACTCAATCATTCAGCAGAAATTTGTGTTGCACTACAACTAGCAACTTGCAAGCGCATTACATAACTATTGAGGCCATTATCTATCTAACCTCACACTTCTTCATCCTTGCTCTAACATTAGTGGGAGTTTAAGGAACAAATTCTACGAGCACTATGGACTTCCATTGGAGTCGACTATGAAAGTACACCAGTCTTCTTCTTCTTCTTGTCTCTTGTTTAGGAAAATTGGTACGTTATCTTCTGCAAGCCGGCATAATGCCAGCGCAGTAAACTTGCACCCGAGAAAAAGAGACGCACGCCATGAGGAGTGACCTAGACTTGCGTTGCGTTACTGTACCCGTCCAGTACATGCAGGTGGTGAAGCTCTTACTTTTCTATTACGGGTGGCACTGAGAATACTCTGTTACAACTCAAGGGCTACTGCTTAATTAATTTAACTTTCACCCTACAGTGGAAATGAGTACTAGAAATGGAAAATTGAAGAAGATAAATAATCGGATTATCTATCACTTCACATGGGATGTTTTTGCTTATATATGGGATGACTTTAGGTGCTTTGCTTTTTATTGAGTGACCAGTGATACATCCACACATGAATGACTGAGTACTACTAAACTTATTAAGAGAGGTAGGGAGTGGCCACCCTAATAACCGGATCTATGCTGTGCTTGCAATACAAACTACTGCTACTATTGATGGTAGTATTTGGACAAAATTAAAACTTCTTTTCCTTGCCTTTCCTACACTGGAACGGACGTGCGGGTGCAGTGTTACATGCTCTTCAAAGTTACACTTAGTTCATCCACTGACCGTCTACTCTCTCTAGATCATGGGTACTCACAAACTTTCTCTCAGGGGCTAAATTTACAGTGTAGTTTGTGGCCGAGGGCTGCACTGGTGGGGGCGGAGTCAGAGGGGGCGGGGCTAAAGCAAAACGAAAACTTGTGACCATGAGGTTGCACACAGGTCCCTGCAGCAGATGCCTTCATCCACTGAGCCACCAGACCCAGCATTTACATACATCTCTCTCACTCATGCTCTCCCTCCTGCCCTCCCTCTCCATCTCTCTCTCCCTCCAGCCCTCCCTCTCCCTCCCCCTCTGTCATCTCACTGTGTGTGTCTGTCTGTGTCAGCCTTCAGCCCGGGCTGAGACAGCTTCCTCAACGCGCACACACAGACAGCCACACCAAAGTACTTAACATGTCTTTAAAAGACCATTAACATATTATTGAGGCTTTGTTTGTTGTAGCGCCCCTGCATCTCCACCCTGACAATCACTGCTTGCCCGGCCCCACAGAGCAGAGGCTTTGTTCTATTTCACCTCTTTGTGGCCCTGCATCTCCACTCTGCTCTGTGGGGGCCGGGGGAGCAGTGATTGTCTGCAAGGTCTGCACACCGCCAAGGAAGGCTTGCCGGGCCGCCACCGGCCCGCGGGCCGTACTATGAGTACCCCTGCTCTAGATACACATATGCTATCTAAGAGTCAGATAGTAGCATGATCCAGGTATATGGACACATACAGTTTCTGTGTCACCCACCCAGGCTGTTGTCCTTCCACCAATCATTGCTTCATCATTCACCCAGCCATGCATCTCATATTCTTTCCTTCCCAGCCACGTCTTCAATCTCAATAAGTAAGGAATATATAAGAGCTTACCTCTGCCCGCCACCACCACCGTCTGAACTCTCACAGCCGGCACTGGAACCGCTGCATCCTCCCCTGAGGAATTGCCCTCCGCCTCCGTGTCGAGCACCACCACCACCTCCGCGCTGGCCCCGCCACCTGATGTTCCACCTACAAAGTACATTTAAGAATGTTAGAATAAACCACTCACTAGTATTTGGTCAAGGAATGAAGAGATGTGAAAACAATGTAATGCAGTACTTTTTGGCACAACTGATGAAGGCTGGCTTTTTAACACGCACCATTTTTTTCCACACAGACAGAAGATGGACTTCTAACAACAAGATCAAGTTGAAACAAGGTGAGAGCTCGGCTCGACCACAAGAAATGTCTTCAATTAATCGTCAGCACTAACCACTTTTACATTCTCAGTTAAACGTTTCGTTTTTTAATTATGACTTCATTTTAATAAATGTGTTTACTTTTAATAAAGCTTTTAAACTTAGAGAGACTCTGTGTTTTTTGGTCCAGAGTGACTAGAGTGACTGAGCGAAAGGTTTTGCAATTTTTGCAAGCATGAGTCCGTGCCTCTGACACTTCTTGACTCTGACTCCGTACTCTTCAGCTACGTTGGATAATAATCATCATGGGGATCAATGATCGATGAATTCGGGAGGTAAATGACTGTGCCACACTATGTAGTAGTCAGTCAGTAAGGACATGGGGGTTCAAAGTCTGTTATCACAGAGGTATGTGGAAACTCTAACAGCGCCTATTATAATTCATAAGCAATGCACTATTTATTGTCCATAGTTCTGTTTCTGCAGAAGAATTGTCCGCGCCACTGTAGTGGTATGGATTGTTCTCCTATCCAAACCAAAAGGTAGTATCTTATTATTTCTTGGTGGTCATTCACATTTTATAGTTGGGAATTTTCAAAGCAGATAGAACACTTCAAAAGACATTATGGACAATCCCAGAGGACTGCACTAAGTTGATAGAGCTATTGCTGCCTAGAATGGGAGTTTCGCCAACCGTGCAATCTTAGTTAGCTACACAGACAGACTAATAAGAATAATCTAGTAATACCACAGGGAGTCATAGTAGAGGCAGGATATGAATTTAGATACAGTCTACAAGAAGATCAAAGACGATTTTGAAAAAATCAAATGAGGAACGCTAGGAAAAATAGGTACTAGTCTAAAATGAAAACTTACTGGGGCCAGCAAAGGAGCCCTCGCCTGCCCGATCCTGGCCCTGTTGAACAGCATCCGCCGCCTGCTGCTCCTGTGTCCTCCCCTCGCCCCTGGGGGGAGCTGACGTACAACATGAAAGAAAGAACAGAAAACATGGATGATTGTTGCTTGTCAATGTCAACCAAATCAAACATTTCAAAAGAACAATAACAAAATATTTCCGCGAAATTATATTGATTAGGGTTACTTTTCATTTATTTGCGGACCTGTGACTTCAAAAGTCACGTAACTCACTAAACAAAGTACTGAAAGGTTCACCTAGGACTGGCAGGCAGCAGTCCGCAGGCAAGACACAAAGTGACAGACAAACTCCATTGTGATTTCAGTCAGATCAGTGACAACACTAACACTTGCCTGCTACATTACCAGTCATTTAAATAGTCAAACTATCAATCCACCGCCACTATTTTTCTTATTGTCAGGGGTACAAAGGAAGGGGCAGATTTAAGCCCCTTGCGGTTCTTTTGCTCCGTTCTTGCGTGACTTTTGTGACGCAGCAGCTAAACAAAAAAGGGCGCCATGGTGCGGCGTATAATATTATAACAACGTGACGCATTTGGGAGATGCATCCCGTTATAAAGCCCTGCGCCATCAGGGGGCGTTCCGGCGCAAGGGAGGGCATTCCTGCGCTGGAACACATCCTAAAAGTGGCTGAGGGAAATCTACAAAATTTCAATCAGTCACCTTTAGGACAATGATGCATCACACAAACCCTGCACCTGCTTGAAGCAGACGTACGGCTTGACCCAGCATTGGGGAGATAGGGTACCCCAGAGCATTGCTGGAGCTGCGCCATCGTTGCGACGCAACTCCAGCAGTAAAGCTTTGGTGACGTTTTGGGCCCATGGTGCGCCGCATTGCAAATACGGCGCACCATGTTTGGTGGTGGTAGCGGGCCGCACAATTAATGGCGCATCCCTGCTACTTTGCAGGGATGCGACGGTAATTGCAATTCTGCCCCTTAGGGGCATACTTACTTACGCGTTCTGGCGCATCTCCAGAGATGCGCCAGATCAAATGCGTCACGCAAAACTACCCTTGCGACACGGCAGATGCGCCTCATTTACAATGCGGCGCGCCCTGGCGCAAGGGTAGGCACTTGCGTGACGCATCTCGTCACGTAAGAGCGGCGCATCGCTGGAGTCACGTCGCCAACGCAATGCAACTCCAGTAATGCTCAGGGCCACCCAATACTTAACATGCTGTGTCAGTCCTTTCGCCTGCTTCAAGCAGGCATAAGGAATTGAATTGACGTAGCAGCGTCGCAGAAGTGCCTGCGTTAAATCTTGTAGATTTCACGCAGGCAATTTTGCGAGGCGCACAGCCGCCGGACCGCCCACCCTGCGTACTAGGAACGCACCCATTGTGGTGCAGGCCCATGGCTTTATAACGTGACGCATCTCCCTAGATGCGTCATGCTGTAAATGACTCGCAGGGATGCGGCACGTTTACGCCGCTGTTGCGTCACGCAAGGCAACGTAAACGTGGTGCAAGGGGCTTGTAAATGTAATCTGCCCCCTAGTGTCTAGCATTACGCAGTTCTGTAAAGTACACTCATACATAATAGTTACTCAGGCCAATGAGACCACAAAATAGAAAACAAATAAGCATAGTAGCAACGCCACTGAGAAGGAGAGCAGTGCACCTGAAATGCACAGAAGATTTTGAAATATAATTTAACTACAATGTAATCGTCATCAGCGGCATTATTGGCTTGCTCCATGTAAAAAACAAATATTTGCAATACAACAACACAGAGCAGGAGAAAACATCATAGTAGTGAGTGATGAAATGGCTACTACTACTCACCAAGCCCGGGGATCTCCAAGCCGAGCTGGTCCAGCAGGTCGCGCTCCCGGTCCAGGAGGTCCGTCCAGCGATGGGTGACCTGGCTGTAGGCTGTAGGTGCGCTGGACCCCGTAGAGGTGGGATATGGCCCAGCACACCTTCTCCCACCGCTTCCGGCGCTCCCGCATGTTGTAGCCGCCGGCCGCGATCCTGCCGCCTCCCGCGATGGTCCTGGGCAGGCGGCGCTGGACGAAGTAGACCAGCGCGCCCACTTCCTCCGGGCTGAAGATCTCCCGTCGCATCACCTGCTCCCCCCTCAATCGACCGCATGGTGTCCTGGCACGGGGTCCAGGACTCCTCCTCCCCGCCGCCGCTGCCGCCCTCAAGTGCCTGGGCAGCTTCACGGCGCCTGGCTTCACCATGGTCTGGGCAGGTAAGGTAGGAAGTAGAAAATTAGGAAGGAATAGGATAGGGAAGAAGAAAAGAAAAGAGTTTAAAAAAGTAGTTTAAAAGTAAAGAAAAATAGACAAAAATATACAGCTAGGAAAAGAGAGGGATAGATAAGAAGCAAAATCGTAAAAAAAAACCTGAAAACAAGCAAAGGATGGCAAAGATAGCAAGAGGATTAAACACCATGCCCAGACACAGGAAATGAATGAAAAACAAGATGGCCGGCGCCCGTTCATGAGCGCGAAAGTAAGTTCGCGCGAGATTTTCCTCGCGATCTCGTGCGAACCTCTACTCGCAATGCGCTTACTGCGCGAGATTATACATAGCGGGCGGAAACGGAAATACGTCACACAAACAAAATGGCCGCGCCCGTACTTGACCTTGGGGTAAATTCGCGTGTTGCGCTGCAAGCGGCTCGCGAATACTGCAAAAAAACTCGCGAAACAACAAGCCGCAAAAAAATAAAAAGCTCATTCGCACGAATTGGCGGCTTCCGCGGTCGGTTTTGCACGACGCCGCGCCCCGCGAATAGCGCGAAAAAACCGAAAAACTATTTTTGCAAAAGCAAAAGCAATGAGCAGGTGCAAAAGGTCAACCTCATGATTTGTAACGATTCCCTGTAGTGCTTCCTGAGGGGGCCCTCCAGAATTCGGTTGCCTGCTTGCAACTATTGTGTGACCCTGCTCTGACCTTAACTGTATGCCACAAAGGTCCTGATTTACAGCTAAAGGAGCAGACAAGCAGGTGCCAGGCTGGAACTTCAAATTCTTTCAGTGACACATTAATTAGCCCCTAATTCATTATTGTCAGTTGGGGCAGGGCAGGTGTTGTTAATAAACTAACCCCAAATTAATTCATGTCAGTTCAAGCAGGGCAGGTGGGCTTGCTTTCCCCCCCCCATCTTCTACAGTCAGTGATGATGAACCAGAGGGTGGCATTGATGTAACAGAGGGTGGCATGGGTCAAAGAGAGGGTGCCAGTGGTGAAACAGAGGGTGCTGGGAGGCTGTGATGATGAACCAGACGTAGAAACAACATAGTCGCGACCGTTGCGAGCCGACAAGTAAGTTCGCAATTGCGAACTAGTACCAAATCCTCGCGAACTGGCAGAATTACTTGCGAACACAAGAAAAAAAAAATCCGCAAATTCGCGAGAATTCGCGGATTTTGCGGATTGCGAATTCGCAAATCCGCAAAATTCGCGAACGCGAGATTCGCAAAATTCGCCCATGCTTAATCACTTTAAACATGGGAAATAAGTGACGCTCTTGTGGCGCAAGGCCTTCATAAATAAGACCCTGAGTTTGTTTGCTGTTGGTTTGTTTTTTGCTTTTTGATAATACTTGCTATGAACATTTGCAAGATAGAGGATTTGTATTTTGGGAAACAGTGAGGTTTCAAAAGTGATATTGAGTGGTTGTACATAGGTTCTGTGCAGTGTTTCTTAAATGTTATTCAAAAACCAATTTTGGGGGAAAATCAATGGTATTTACATTTAGCCCTTATTTATGATTGCCTTGTGGTGCCAGTGCGTTTCCTTTAACATGGGACGCACTGGTGGCGCAAGGCCTTCATAAATAAGGCCCTGAGTTTTTTTGTTGTTGGTTTGTGTCTTGCTTTTTGATAATGCTTGATATCAACATTTGCAAGATAGAGGATTTGTATTTTGTGAAATAGTGAGGGTTCAAAAGTGATATTGAGTGGTTGTACATAGGTTCTGTGCAGTGTTTCTTAAATGTTATTCAAAAAACGATTTTGGGGGAAAATCAATGGTATTTAAATTTAGCCCTTATTTATGATTGCCTTGTGGCACTAGTGCGTCTCTTTTAACATGGGAAATAAGTGACGCTCTTGTGGCGCAAGGCCTTCATAAATAAGGCCTTGAGTTTGTTTGCTGTTGGTTTGTTTTTTTGCTTTTTGATAATACTTGCTATGAACATTTGCAAGATAGAGGATTTGTATTTTGGGAAACAGTGAGGTTTCAAAAGTGATATTGAGTAGTTGTACATAGGTTCTGCGCAGTGTTTCTTAAATGTTATTCAAAAAACGATTTTGGGGGAAAATCAATGGTATTTACATTTAGCCCCTATTTGTGATTGCCTTGTGGCACCAGTGCGTCTCTTTTAACATGGGACGCACTGGTGGCGCAAGGCCTTCATAAATAAGGCCCAGAGTTTTTTTGTTGTTGGTTTGTGTCTTGCTTTTTGATAATGCTTGATATCAACATTTGCAAGATAGAGGATTTGTATTTTGTGAAATAGTGAGGGTTCAGTAATGAAATTGAGTGCTTGTACATAGGATCTTTGCTGTGTTTCTAAAATGTTATTCAAAAAACGATTTTGGGTGCAAATCAATGGTATTTTCATTTGGCCCTTATTTATGATTGCCTTGTGCAGCCGGTGCAACACTTTAAACATGGGAAATAAGTGACGCTCTTGTGGCGCAAGGCCTTCAAAAATAAGGCCCTGAGTTTGTTTGCTGTTGGTTTGTTTTTTGCTTTTTGATAATACTTGCTATGAACATTTGCAAGATAGAGGATTTGTATTTTGGGAAACAGTGAGGTTTCAAAAGTGATATTGAGTGGTTGTACATAGGTTCTGCGCAGTGTTTTTTAAATGTTATTCAAAAAACGATTTTGGGGGAAAATCAATGGTATTTCATTTAGCCCATATTTATGATTGCCTTGTGGCACCAGTGCGTCTCTTTTAACATTGGACGCACTCGTGGTGCAAGGCCTTCATAAATAAGGTCCTGAGTTTTTTTGTTGTTGGTTTGTGTCTTGCTTTTTGATATTGCTTGATATCAACATTTGCAAGATAGAGGATTTGTATTTTGTGAAATAGTGTGGGTTCAGTAGTGAAATTGTGTGCTTGTACATAGGATCTTTGCTGTGTTTCTAAAATGTTATTCCAAAAACGATTTTGGGTGCAAATCAATGGTATTTTCATTTGGACCTTATTTATGATTGCCTTGTGCAGCCGGTGCATCACTTTAAACATGGGAAATAAGTGACGCTCTTGTGGAGCAAGGCCTTCATAAATAAGGCCCTGAGTTTGTTTGCTGTTGGTTTGTTTTTTGCTTTTTGATATTGCTTGATATGAACATTTGCAAGATCGAGAATTTGTATTTTGGGAAACAGTGAGGTTTCAAAAGTGATATTGAGTGATTGTACATAGGTTCTGCGCAGTGTTTTTTAAATGTTATTCAAAAAACGATTTTGGGGGGAAATAAATGGTATTTACATTTAGCCCATATTTATGATTGCCTTTTGGCACCAGTGCGTCTCTTTTAACATTGGACGCACTCGTGGCGCAAGGCCTTCATAAACAAGGTCCTGAGTTTTTTTGTTGTTGGTTTGTGTCTTGCTTTTTGATAATGCTTGATATCAACATTTGCAAGATAGAGGATTTGTATTTTGTGAAATAGTATGGGTTCAGTAGTGAAATTGAGTGCTTGTACATAGGATCTTTGCTGTGTTTCTAAAATGTTATTCCAAAAACGATTTTGGGTGCAAATCAATGGTATTTTCATTTGGCCCTTATTTATGATTGCCTTGTGCAGCCGATGCATCACTTTAAACATGGGAAATAAGTGACGCTCTTGTGGCGCAAGGCCTTCATAAATAAGGCCCTGAGTTTGTTTGCTGTTGGTTTGTTTTTTGCTTTTTGATATTGCTTGATATGAACATTTGCAAGATCGTGGATTTGTATTTTGGGAAACAGTGAGGTTTCAAAAGTGATATGGAGTGGTTGTACATAGGTTCTGCGCAGTGTTTCTTAAATGTTATTAAAAAAACGATTTTGGGGTTAAATCAATGGTATTTACATTTAGCCCTTATTTTTGATTGCCTTGTGACACCAGTGCGTCTCTTTTAACATTGGACGCACTCGTGGCGCAAGGCCTACATAAATAAAGTCCTGGGTTATTTTGTTGTTGGTTTGTGTCTTGCTTTTTGATAATGCTTGATATCAACATTTGCAAGATAGAGGATTTGTATTTTGTGAAATAGTGAGGGTTCAGTAGTGAAATTGAGTGCTTGTACATAGGATCTTTGCCGTGTTTCTAAAATGTTATTCCAAAAACGATTTTGGGTGCAAATCAATGGTATTTTCATTTGCCCTTATTTATGATTGCCTTGTGCAGCCGGTGCATCACTTTAAACATGGGAAATAAGTGACGCTCTTGTGGCGCAAGGCCTTCATAAATAAGGCCCTGAGTTTGTTTGCTGTTGGTTTGTTTTTTGCTTTTTGATAATACTTGCTATGAACATTTGCAAGATAGAGGATTTGTATTTTGGGAAACAGTGAGGTTTCAAAAGTGATATTAAGTGGTTGTACATAGGTTCTGCGCAGGGTTTCTTAAATGTTATTCAAAAAACGATTTTGGGGGAAAATCAATGGTATTTACATTTAGCCCATATTTATGATTGCCTTGTGGCACCAGTGCGTCTCTTTTAACATTGGACGCACTCGTGGCGCAAGGCCTTCATAAATAAGGTCCTGAGTTTTTTTGTTGTTGGTTTGTGTCTTGCTTTTTGATAATGCTTGATATCAACATTTGCAAGATAGAGGATTTGTATTTTGTGAAATAGTGAGGGTTTAGTAGTGAAATTGAGTGCTTGTACATAGGATCTTTGCTGTGTTTCTAAAATGTTATTCAAAAAACGATTTTGGGTGCAAATCAATGGTATTTTCATTTTGCCCTTATTTATGATTGCCTTGTGCAGCCGGTGCATCACTTTAACACCTTGGCTGCTAGGGATATTTTTCTCCAGCGCTGGATTCTCAGATTTATCATTGTTCATGACGAGCTCAGCTCGTCATCAGCACAGCTCAACTGTGCCTCTTGACGAGCTGAGCTCGTCATGAGCATCGAAGGGGTTAAACATGGGAAATAAGTGACGCTCTTGTGGCGCAAGGCCTTCATAAATAAGGCCCTGAGTTTGTTTGCTGTTGGTTTGTTTTTTGCTTTTTGATAATGCTTGCTATGAACATTTGCAAGATAGAGGATTTGTATTTTGGGAAACTGTGAGGTTTCAAAAGTGATATTGAGTGGTTGTACATAGGTACTGCGCAGTGTTTCTTAATTGTTATTCAAAAAACGATTTTGGGGGCAAATCAATGGTATTTACATTTGGTCCTTATTTATGACTGCCTTGTGGCACTGGTGCGTCTCTTTTAACATGGGATGCACTGGTGGCGCAAGGCCTTAATAAATAAGGCCCTGAGTTGCTGTGGTATAAACTTTAATATGTTGCAAATTAGTGTTTATATTGTTTTCTTTTTGTCATTACTTTGTTGTTTGCTAATAGTGGTCTTCAATGTGTTATTTTTTTCAGAACCACAGATTGAAATCAAAATTTTAAAAGCAAGCAAAAATGCCATCAAGGCAAAGGAATAGAAAAAATACCATACGTAAAAGAACAAAATCATCAAAGGAATTAAAAGAATCCTCTACAACAAGTACTTAAGAAAACACCAGAAAAGCTCCTGGTAAGACAATTAAGTTTTTTCTTCACAATTTATGTAGATCAAAAAGTAATGTTAATGGTAATAAGAAGATCCAGAAGCAGAGAACAAATCTAAAAAGGAAGGAGAGGCCCTCAAAAAATGTCTCTATTGGAGCAGGAGATAAGACTATGGATAGCAAAAGAAGGTTAAATCAATTTAGGGACATTCGTAGACAAATGTTTCGTAATAGGGTAGTTTTAAATTTGCTAAAAAATGAAAAGAAAGGTATACAGAGAGCTGCTTTTTACAAGAAAAAGAAAAGTGTAGAGAAGATTGTTGATCAGGCTTTTGAAGTTAAGAAAAAATTATTTATTTTAGTAATCAATAGAATTAGGATACTTAATAAGGCAATTGATGTTTTCAAATCGAACAGTAGATGGAAAATATGGCTGAGATACCCGCCACCCCCTCTCAACACAATCCCCAAGGAATGGGAAACCGGAAACGGTTCTGAACTTTTGGAAGACGGGAGGGAGTGACCCTCCCGGCCGTATTTATTAAAATATGAAACAAAATTAAAATATTAAAATAACAGTTTCATATTATGTACAATTTCATTGCCACATTGCGATATTTGGCTAACCTTAACATATTCTCTAATACAAAGGTTCACCTAGCCGAACTAACATCCTACAAAACATTTAACTTGAAATTGTACATCCTAACGTTTAAGGGCCAACGGCAAGGTCGTAACCGGTGTCAGATCCCTAAACCAGAAATATCCCCCTCACTTGTGAGGGGCGACCGCACAGAGGTGTACCTCACGTGCATCTACCAATTTCCCTTGACTTGACGGGGGCCCCAATAAACTCGACGCCATTTAAAGGTCGTCCGAGGACTCGTGTGAGGTGTCTAGAAGGTAGCGTAAACCCCCTCCCAAACCCCACACAACTTACCACATCTGCCGTCGCAGATGTCCTGGCCCCGGGAAATGCCCCAGGAGGGGGCTGTAGCCCCTCCTACCCAGGAAGGGGCCTTGACCGCCTTTCCTTTCCTTTCGGCGGCCCATCCTTAGAAGGGACCGCCTCCCCGTTGAGGGGCCAATGGCCACCTCCCTCGAGCGCTCCCATCCGTAATGGGTGACGCCCACCCATAGGGATCTTCCAATTACTGCTCACCGATCATGACCTTACCGCCACAGGCTGGAGAGTTGACCGGCTATCCGGACCCCCCACAACACTCCTGCCTAAAGGTCTTGTTATAAACTCTTTAACCAAGCTATGAGGTCTCCTATGAGTAACTCGTTCCCCACCCGGGACAAATGAACACCATCCCCCAAATACATACTGTCCCCTTTAATACAACCATGCGAAACAAAATGCAGTGTACTTGAACGAAACAATCTATTGACTTTGTTATTAATTTTCCTTACTGAACGATTCAGAGCAGAAACCGCAATAGCCCCCCGCCACACTTTTCGTGGGATCATATGGGACCATGCAATTGTGCACCCTGGAACTCTTCTTGCCAACCAACTTACTGTGGAAAGCATTGCCTCAAGAAGAAGTCGTCTACCAGTGGCCACCAAATCGTTGCCCCCAAGATGGACTATGATTATAGACGGCGGTGACCTTGTCCGCCCTAACAAACCCTCAAAAAATGATTGAAATTGGTCAATACAGAGCCCGCCCTTTCCGTAGAAGGACACCCTGTACCCGTATTCCCCAGCCACGTGAATCATGTCACCTGCTTTGAATACGTCCGCGGCACGCCTCACGTATGAGTGGCCCACGACCCACACCTCCTTTTTCACAGCCGGTGATGTCTGACCGCTGGTCCCCAGGTGTCGGGTCGACTGCACAGTCCGCCCCGCCTCGTAGGCTTGCGCAACTGAAAACCAAACAAAAACAAGAAGCGTGAGTACATCATTACAGCTTCACAACATGTGCAACCGCACATACCTTTTATAACAGTTCGAGGACCAACGCCCCACACGTTTTACTTCTTCTACACTCAGACCTCTGGCTGTAGCCTCTGTAGCAGCCCCTATCCGAAAGGAATGGGTCCCAAACTCGCCGGGGTTCAAGCCCGCGGCCGAAATCGACATCGCAAGCACCCGCTGGAACTGAAACCTCGTCAGTGGGGTGGCGTCAGCGTGTCTCAACAAGGTCCCCCCCCATGATGCCACCCTTTGCGCTAAATATTCCTCTACGCAAACCACAGGGCACATGGAAGACCCGGGAATCCTCTGTATGATTATACAGTCCCCAATCGCACCCTGATCGGTTTTGGACCTGACAAACGAGACCGTCATCGTCTCCCCCTTGACCTGAATGTGCTCTCGGCACAGTCCCCCCATCGTATCCTGCTTGTTCTTCGCCACTAGTTCGCTTACCCGCATAGCCCCATGGAATGCCAGCGCAAAAGCGGCTCGGAATAACACTGTTTCATACTGGGATGAACACGTAGCAGGGAGTACGGATAACAACAGGGCCAACCTATCCAGACCTATCGGGTGCCTCTCATCTACTCTGCGACCCTCAAGGCGTTGCCACCCACGTAGCGCTTTTTGCACAACGAAAGACGCTGTCGGGTCCTGGATCCCGTGAGCCCTTGCCATAAAGGAAATGGCGGCCCGATGCCTCTGGGCCGTAGCTACAGATTTGCCTGCCCGATGTAAAGACAGCAGAAATTTTACTACAAACTCTTCCTGGCCCCAAAGCTCCCCCCTAGCAGTCCCCAAAAAGGCCCAATAGGAATGGAACGCCCCTTCGTATGCCTTCCTCGTCCTGGGTGCTAAACTCTCTCCCACGAGGTTTTGTAGTTCGGGGCACCGAGAGACCAGAGAGCTTCGGGAAAGGGTGCCGCCACCGGGTCCGCTGTGGGCAGAAAACCCCAGAAGGCCTGCATACGGAAACGAGAAAGCGCATCAGCCGCTTGGTTCATTACCCCCGGCACATGTCTTGCTTTAAATAGCACATTCAATTGCATACACAATAACACAATTTCTTTGAGCAGTCTCAGAATCCATTTGCATCGTGCTGCCTGACTATTGATACACTCCACCACGGTCATGTTATCAGACCAGAACACCACAGAGTGATCTCTGAACCCCTCGGGCCAAGTTTTCAGGGCCACCAGAATAGGGAAAAGTTCAAGAAAAGCAATGTTACTTGTCAGCCCGCACTCATGCCACCATGTCGGCCATTTTTGAGCCGACCATCGAGCGCCGAATATGGCACCAAAACCAATGCTTCCTGCCGAATCTGTCCACAGCCCCAGCTCCTCGGAGGACACCGCCGGTTTGTTCCAGACAATTCGACCATTGAAATCCGGCAGAAATGCCAACCAAATGCGCATGTCCTGGCGAACCTCTGCCGACAGCCTTGTGCGATGATGACCCTCCTTCAGGCCGACCATGGCTTGAGCGATCGAGCGGGAAAAGGGGCGGGCCATCGGCATTACTCTCAGGGCAAAATTCAGCTGGCCCACCAATTGTTGTAATTGAAGCAGTTTGACCTTAGACTTATTAATACACGTCTCCAGGGATGCCCTGAATCTTAACACTTTTTCTCTCGGTAATCGAAAACAACCTTCCTCTGAGTCGAGCTCGATCCCCAGAAACTCGAGGCAAGTCGAGGGACCCACAGTCTTACCTGGTGCCAATGGCACACCAAAATGCTTCATTAAGACACGAAATTCATTTAAAGCCTGTCCACATTCTGGATCCCCGGCTGCCCCCAGAAACAAAAAGTCATCGAGATAATGCATAACATGTTGAAAACCCGTCCTCTTTGTGAAGACCCATTGCAGAAAACAACTGAATTTTTCAAAATAGGCACAAGATATAGAGCATCCCATTGGCATACATCTATCCATGTAATAGTGACCCTGAAACATGAAACCAAGGAGACGCTGATCGTCTGGGTGTACCGGGAGCAACCGGAACGCTGACTCAATATCTGACTTTGCCATCAGCGCACCGGGCCCTAGGCGATTCAACATGGCAACAGCCTCATCGAAAGATGCGTACCGTACCGAACACACATCCGGGTCTATCGCATCATTCACGGAAAGACCACGTGGGGCTGATAAATTATGTATCAGTCTAAACTCACCCGGGTCCCTCTTGGGGACCACCCCTAAAGGGGAACAAACAAAGTTAGCCATCGGTGGCACATCAAATGGACCGGCGACTCGACCTCGAGTAACCTCCTTCCCAATTTTTTCTTGTACCACGGTCGTATGTTGCAAGACCGACAGTTGGTTCTTACATTTTGCTACACCCTGAAAATCCCCCACTGGGATGCGGAAACCATATGAAAACCCGTTTCGCAACACCCCAGCGGAAGCATGATCCGGGTATTCGTTGAGCCAAGGAATCATCGCCATGGTATCAATCGAAGTTGGTAAAGGCGCCCCTTGGACTATTTCAGACCTGTTTGGCGCTTCCCCTACCCCCATTATCAACCGTTTTGGCTCTGCACATGGACTCAGGATGGGATGGCTGCCCACACCCCCCACATTCGTGTCTAAACTTGCACGACCCCTGGGGCCTCGTACATTTACCCCTGTTAAAATTCCAACAAATTCCCCTTTTACCTGCGTTGCCATTCGGCTTAGAGTGGTAGTCGTTACCTGCACCCGATCGAAAGGGTGTCCCAGCGTATTGGCGGGAGGACTCGCCCCCGCTACTTCCTATCAATGGTACTTTCAACATTCCTGTACTCTCCATTTTTGACCATGAAACGGAGTCGTAACAAACCCAAGTCAAGTTTTTGTCGTGTTCTTTCGCTTTTCTAAAAATATTATCATAGCAGAACCACTGATTGCCCCCATATGATACGTAATACTCCATGATCCGTGACTGATAAATAGGCAATTCGGTCAACAACTCGGGCCTACGTTCGCCCATAATGGAGGTAAAGATTCCCCATGCCCTGCCCCAAGTGCCAATGTTTTCGTCGACCTTAAAGGCGGCCATTTTTGCGCGCCAAACACTCGGATGCATGAGCTCCTTTTGGCTCTTAACATGCTCCATCTCATAATGATCGGTAAGCAACGAAAAAATGTTTACATACTCATCCGCCCAAATCTTTTCCTTAATTGCCAGAGGAACATGCTGAGCCACCTTCTCCCTTCGTGAAGGTGCAGACCCCTCCCTCGCAATCGGCAATGGCCGCTTACCTGAACCAGAAGCTGCATCTGCCGCCGGACCTGGGCCTGTTGCTTTTTCTGCCGCCGGAGACAGCGGGGCAACTGACGATGGTGTCTTCACCACCTCCCTAGTTTCACGCAGTTGTTTCATTAACACCCGGGCGTCGTCAGCCGTGGCGCCCTCGCTAACTTTCCCCAACCACGCTGCCAGTTGTGCTGCTAACTCGGGAGGCATATCCTCCCCGGACACGGGAGTGACCACCACGGGAATCGGATTCCCCTCCTTCGGTACTGGAGCTGGCTCTTCAAGCGGGATATCGGGAACCGGGGGTTCCCCCCCAGATGCCCCCCTTCTGGACCTCTTGCCTCTCCCTCCAGGGGCTGCTCCCGACAAAGGTCGTTTTGGTCCCCCTTCCCCGTCCTTAGCTGCCATCTGCTTCTTCAGATCGGTTACTTCTTTCATGAGCATGCGGAGCATCTGATCGGTACTGACTCGCTTCCCGACTTTCTTGGGCATTCTCAGACCGAGTATCTGTAAGACAAAAGAAAGATTACAACGCTCCTAAATTGGCTCTTCGTTCCGTCTCGAGCTCACGTGCAGCGAGGAGGTGCAGCTTCAGAGCACAGGAACAAGAGGATGCTTTCTTGGCTTGTTGCTCCTTTTATCCGTCTTCAGGGCGGGCGTAAACCCGCCCCTGCCTGCCCCAAGGGAGTGGCCGACCGCGTCAGTGTCTAGGCCAGCCCACTCCAGGGCGGGAAAAAGGCGCGCCCCGGCTACGCCGCTACGGGCATACCAGCCGAGACTCGCCTCCCGCCCAAGATGGCTTCCCGGGGGGATCGTGGTACTCCGCCATACGTTCGGGGGGACCGAATGGTCGCCCCTTTCCAGAATTATTAATCGGACTAATTTTTGTGAAGTATTTTCTGGAGAATGGATGCATAGTTCAAGTTCTGAGCCATTTTTTAATGAGGAGAGTTACTTTCAGGAAAATGATTTGGTGCGTGCACTTGAAACCAGTGGTCGAGCATACGAGGTGAAAGATGGTTGTGTGATGGAAAAAGAGAAACTTGTGTCTAGAGATTCAGAAGAGGTGTTAAGTGATGAAGTTTTAGGGAGATGTACTAAGGGTCCAGCGTACACATGGAAGTGCAGTAGTATTTGTAGTGTGAGACGGGATTCAATTGATTTGCTTCGAAATTTCTTACGTACATATAGTAAGAAAAGTCTAAAGCAAAAAATGAAGATCTTCGAAGAGTTAAATCCTTTCAGAGTGTGAGAAAGCACAGGTTTGCATGGGTATTCACTGGCTTGTCTTTCTAGAAAAGTATGTCAGAGTGTTTTTCATCATTTTAGGATGTTAGCAGTGCATCATAATAAGGTGAGGAAATTAGTGAGAAGACGTATTATGCAAAAAGTCCAGCACTTAAGCTTAAACAGTTAAACAGTGCTCTTTTGCATGGATCTGAAGTGGATGTGACGACTATTTGTGAAGAAATTGAGTTTTGTTATTTTGGGAACAAAGAGGACAGTGTAGAAATGGATATAGTAATGGATGGTAATGTGGAAGACAATGTACAGATTTCAAGTACAGAAAAGTGAAAGGCCTAATTTAACTTGTGTGTGTTGTCGACGGACTCATTATAGGATTCGGACTAGGTTAGTTGATTTATATGCAAAATGTGAATTGGAAAACAATAGGGAATGGAAGGATTTTGTCAGTTATTAGCTGGTGGAAATTCTTTTGATTTGAGTTTTGATCAGCGTATTTGTACTTATTGTTTGAAAAAATTAAATGAAAATAGAATTCCTGCTAGAGCTGCTCATAATAATCTTCAGTTGATAGATATTCCTTCTGAATTGATGGATTTAAATACTTATGCATCAACTTTGATTCAATGTGTCCATCCTTTTCAAGCTATTGTTCGCATGGAGCCTAAGATAGGGAAATTACCTCCTACAGATTTACAAAGAGGATTAAAGGGAAGAGTTGTTTATTTGCCTCTAGATGTCAAGAAAAATATTGATACAATTGGTGTAGAAAGAGTAGAAGAGGATCCTCTGGTTATTCTAGTTAATGGGGTTCCGACAAAGAGTAAAAAAATCTGGCAAGATTTAGTGGATGTTAGGAAAGTCAAAAAGGCAACGTTGTATTTGGTCACAAACAATGAGTACTACAAAGATGTAAGTGTTGGAGCAGAGGAAACAGCTACAGAAGAAGACAGTGATTGTTCAGTTGGCCAAATTGAAAAAGTTGATGTGTCTAGAAGTGAAGAAATATATGAACATTATACTGTTCATCCTTTGCATTCCAAAGAAGTAATGGGGAATGCAATTGACTTGTTTCAAATGAAAGCAGCAAAAGGAAGTCCCATTAGTGTATGGGAAGAAAGTTTGGAACCTCGTTTTTTTCCACAGTTATTTCCAACAGGTCGTGGTGGACGATATGACGATCGACCAGTTCAAATTCCTGCAGCTGAATACCGGACTTTAAGATTATATGCTGAAGATCCAAGGTTTCGGCAATGCATTCCGTATTTGTTTCATCTACTGTATGAAAGTGATTTGTCTGGGCTTTCTTATGCAGTTAATCATTTATTGAAAAGTGGAGCTCATCTGCAAAATGTTTCAGCAAGGGACTTTATGGAGAAAGTCATTCTGCAAGACAGTATTTTGGAATCTCAGCTAATCAATCTCATGGCATGTCAGCGTGGAACAAATGAGTATTGGTTCCGTCGTCATGGGGAATTGAAATGTATGCTAAGAAACTTAGGAACTCATACATGGTTCCTCACTCTTAGCTGTGCTGAGTATGCATGGGACGACTTACTTCAATTTCTACGAGAGGCAAATGGAAACATACAAAATATAGAATTGAAAACACCTGGAGAACTGTGTTCTTTGGATCCAGTGAATGTTTGCAGATATTTTAATCATAGATTTGAAGCTATGATGTCTTTTATTACCAACAAAAAAAATCCTCCCCTTGGAGAGGTTTTGGATTTCTTTTGGAGGAAGGAATATCAAGCGAGAGGTGCTCCTCATATACATATGCTGTTATGGATTAAAGATGCACCCAAATTTGGATTAGATTCGGATGAAACAGTGATGAGTTTCATTGAAGACTATTCAACATGTGCTGTTCCAAAAACTACTGAAGAAAACAGTTTAAGGCAACAAGTTTTACGTTTTCAATCTCATCGTTGTGGAAAGTACTGTTGTCGAAAATTTAAAAACAAGGAAAAGTACTACACGAAATGTCGTTTTGCGTTTCCACGACCAGTGATTTCTAAGGGAAGAGTAAATAATTTGATGTCATCTCTATGACATACTGTGACGAGGAAATCTCCCAAAAATACATATAATTTAAAAAGAAACGAAGAGTCCAAGTACATCAACGACTACAACCCAGTGATTTTGTCCATGTGGAATGCTAACATGGATATTCAGTTCGTTGCTGACAACTCTATTGCTGTGGCTCAATATGTGACATCTTACATCACAAAAAAAGAAAAGACAGAACTGAAGGAAATGTGGGAGGACATTTCACATGAAAAGAGTCTAAGCAAGAAATTATACAGTTTCAGTCTGAAGATGTTGTCGCATCGAGAAATTGGAGCATATGAATGTTCTGATAGGTTATCATCAGCAAGTCTCTATGCCAAATCAAGAACAATCATTTGGGTGAGTCTAGGTCTTGCTGCAACACGAAACCGAGTTTTGAAATCTGTACAAGAAATTGAATATTTGGTGGGGAAAGAACCAAACTGTACAGATATTTTGAAGACAAATATGTTGGATACATACTATCCAAATAGAAGTACTCACCTTGAGAACACTTGTTTGTATGAAGTTCTGCAAAACTACAGTTATAAGAGGAACATCACAGAAGATATCAATAATGGAAAATATGCTGCCATTGGGTATGAAGGATGTCTAGTGAAGCAGAGAAAAGGCCATTTGATTAATCAACGAAAATTGAGTTGCGAAGCTCCAGACAAAAGAGAATTTTACTATTTAGCTCTTTTGCAACTCTTTAAGCCATGGCGTACAGAAGAGGAACTACTTGGAGATTTTCTGTGTTATGAAGACTCTTTTAATGCAACTAAGGATACCATAGAATGTCCTGTTTTTCCAAATTATCTGCAAATGTTGAACGAAGAAATAGAGCAAGAAATCACAATTGCTGAAGAGATTGCTAGAGACAGTTCTCAAGACAGTCAGAGTTCTACTTCATTGAGTCAGGATCCACTAGGAGGACCAATTATCCAAAATGAAGCTGCAACTGCCATGGATGAGGTGGAAAGAGCTATGGAACAAACTCAAGAGGATGGAGTTAACTTAGAAGATTTGATAAAGCAACTAAACGTTGAGCAGAAAAAGATATATGATGAAGTTACAGAACAGATTGAACATGGATTCAGACATGAGAAAAAAGAGTGCTCATGTACATCATTTGAGCCTGTCCGACTGTACGTAAGTGGAGAAGCGGGAACAGGAAAAAGTTTTCTGATTAAAGCCATTTCAACTTATCTGCAGAAAAGGACTGATTCGCCGCTGTCTTGTGTTGTAACTGCTCTAACTGGTCTGGCAGCACATAACATTAAAGGGATTACTCTACATCATTTACTGATGCTGCCAGTTGAGCATGATAACAAATTGCATTACAACAAGTTATCTAGAGATGCGTGTTCTGAAGTTTCAAGAGTCTTGAAGAAAATGAAACTTCTTATCATTGATGAAGTAAGCATGGCCTCAAATCTAATGCTTGCTTTTGTGCATTTGAGAATGCAAGAAATTCTTAGAACAGAGTATGATGTGTTATTTTGAGGAAAACACATTATTGTTTTTGGAGATCTATTGCAGTTGACTCCAGTAAAAGGACAACCAGTGTTTAAAATGCTCACGCATGAAGATACCAGGAAGTCCCTTGGAAGCATTGGAAACGTTAATATATGGTTACATTTTAAATATGCTGGACTGCTTCAAAATATGCGACAGGCAAAGGATGAAGATTAACCCCTTCGATGCTCATGACGGAACGGTTCCGTCATGAGGCACAGTGGAGCTGTGCTGATGACGGAACCATTCCGTCATGAAACTATAATGATAATGATTTTTCAGCACAGGAGGGGAATATGTGTAGCAGCGATGAGGTTATAAAAATATTCTACAAGATGTAAGAATTGGAAAAGTAAGTGAGCTTGGGAAAGAAGCTTTACATGCTCGATTAATTTCAAATTTGTATCCAAATGAAAACATTCTGCCAGAGAATATTTTTAAAAAAATGACTGAGAAGAAATCAGGGATATGTTTGATGCCAACTCTGCAAGAATGTTCCATCTTCAAGAACAAAATGTTAGAAATGTTAGAAAATGAAGAGATTGTGAAACTGGAAACAATAGATAAAATAGACCATATGGGTGCAACAATTGTTTTGTCAGAAAATTTGAAAACAAAATTGGATTCATTAGAGAAAAGTATTTCTAAAACAGCTGGTTTTGAAAATACTCTGAATGTGTGTTTAAATTGTCGTATCATTTTGAGAAGGAATTTAAATGTCAAAAGAGGTCTGGTAAATGGAGCAATGGGTTATGTTGTTGATTTTGTGAATTATAGAAATAGAGATGGAATTGAATTTTTACAAATAAAATTTGATGGTATTGAGCAAGTACAACAAATCAGTCGTTGTTCGGCTAGATTTTTACTTGTAAAAGACTTATATGTTCGCCGAAAACAGTTTCCTGTTTGTTTGGCATATGCAGTAACAATTCATAAATCTCAAGGTTTAAGTGTAGATAGTGCTTTGGTGAACATTGGAAGATCTGTGTTTAAAGAGGGTATGGCATATGTAGCATTATCCTGAGTCAGAACTTTATCAGGATTGTACTTGATTGAGTGTGATGAGACAAAGATTTGTGCAGATCTAGATTGTGTTAAAGAATACAATAGGTTAAGAAGAGAGTATGCTCCACATTTGCCTCAATATCCTCTGTTTGAAAAACGTGTGGTAGGCCGAAAAAGAAGAAATGAGAATAATTGCAGTGAGGTAGTAGCAAAAAGACAAAAAGTAGATGAAACTGTAATTCAAAATAGAAAGATAAAGGATTGTGATGAAAATGTTGTTGGATTTCAGTTTGAAAATAGTTCTGGTGTCAACTGCTATGCTAATGTAATGGTTAATGTTGTTTTTTTTCTTCAAACTTTACAAGAATTGTTGAAAATCGAGATCAAAGATTGTGTGGTTTATTGAATTCTGTGTTTGAGAAATGTAGCAGTGATAGAGCAAAAATAGAAAGTGTAACAGAAATTCGAAATATTTTAGGTATGTGTTCTGGTCAAGATACATTTTCACAGAACATTCAGCAGGATTGTCAGGAATTTTTAATGTATATGTTTGGTGTTTTGTAAGATGAAGGTGTAGATGTAGATAATCTTTTCAGCCTTTCTTATCAATGGCAGCATGACTGCCACAATTGTAGTTCATCAAGTAATACTAGAATAGATACTGAAAGATTTATATACTTGACTTTACCAGACTGTAAATCAGTGTCATTTAAAATTCTAGTTAAAGCAGCAGATCATAATATGGTGTGTACCCAATGTAAGTGTCCAATGCTATCCACATTATCTATACAAAGTTATGGACAGTATATCATTTTAGTTTTCCAACGATGTAGACCTGATGGAACTAAATTGACAACTTGTTTCAAAAATGTTGTGGCTTCTCAGTTATCAATTTCAGGAAGAACCTTTACAACTGAAGCTATTATTTATCATGACGGTCCTTCAACAACATCAGGACATTATACATGCTACTTAAAATGTAAAAAAGGTTGGACTTACTGCAATGATTCTCATTTGACTTATAAACAACATTTGCCTTATGACTTTAAAAATTCTTACCTAGTGTTTTTGAAACCAAAGTTTTAGTAAAGGGAATTGGCCTTTGAAGACGGGTATAGTTAATAAAAGTTAGTTAGTTAGTTAATCTAATGATTAAAATTATGTATCTCATATAGGTACTGTAAGTGGATCTCATAGTAAAAAATACTCATATATCTCACACGATTTGGCCGTAAGGAAAGTGTAAGGTATGATGTTCTTAGATCTTTTTTCATAGGAAGTCGATGAAATGGATGTTATAGAGAACAGCAGACTTTTTTCCACCAAAAGGACCTTCACTATCTTCTATTTGGCCTCACGGAAAAGTAAGTGAATCAAAGATTAGTGTACATATATGAGTTGTACGTTTTTATGTTTTTTTTTTAGATTGTGTTTTTTTTTCCCCGCTGTTATATGATGAAAGTTTGAACTCACTAATTTAAGTGAAATTCAATATATTCTGAGAACAGCAAAAATAAACAATGTAACATATTGTAGAAGTCATTCTATAGTTTGCATTGTGTAATTTATATTGTATTCCCATTGTCTCACACTCATTTTCCTTTTTCCACCCTTATTTAGCTCTCTTTACTAATTTACACTGCCTTTTTTTAACTTTGTTTCATCGCTGTTCCTTTACTCCGCTTCATTCACAACTCCTCAATCCAATTTGAACTGTCTGCATTTCCTCTCTCCCTTCCACCACTTTTCATCTTTCTCACATTCTCTCAGTACCACTGCTTTAGTTTTCTCCCCCTCTCTTTCTTTCTTTTGGCCCTTTACTCTTTTTCCATTCTCACTCATTGTTCTGCAGTTCACTCAGTCCTTCCCTTTGTTTTTCTGTGTACTTACTCTCTCACTCCTTTTTCCTCCATCGTTCTATATTAACCTCATTCCCTTCATCCCTTCACTCTGTGACTTCCCTTCACTCACTCTCAGTCATCTTCTATTCCTTTTTCTTATTAATAGTTCCTCATTTACACTCCTCTCCTTTTCACTCATTTTCCTTTTACTTTCTTATCTTTCCTGATTTCGTTTTGGTATCTCGCATTCTTTTAGTATCTTACTTACCTTCAGTAATTTGTTCTCCTTCTATTTCTTTTTCCCTCTTTTTTGTCTTTCTATATTACTTTATTTCTGTTTTTTTATCCTTCACTCTTGCTTTATTTCTTAGTACACTTTTTTTGATTTTTTACCTCTTGACCTGTTTCTTCTATTTTAAAATATATATTTTACTAATTATAACTTGTTTTTTCTTTTGTCTTTCACAGATACAAGTAAGTTTTCATTAATTATATGGTAAGTGTGTCTACAAAATGTAGTTTGTCATCACCCTTTGCTTTAACCTCACTACTTTTCTCTCACCCTACCTCACCCCTGTTTTCTTACTCTGCTTCCCTCACTTATTCTTATCCTCCATGTTTACTTCTCTTTTCCTTACTTTCCTACCACATTCAACTTCTTTCAGTGCCCCTGCTCATCCACACTCCTTCACTTACCTTTTTTACTGGTTTACCTAGTCCCTTTCTGACACTCCTTCCTTTACTCTCTCTCTTCTTTCTCTCTGTCACTCCCCATGTCTTACCCTTATTCACTTTTATCCACCCTCTTTCACTCCTCTTTACTTACACTCACTGCTATTTTCTTTCCCTCCGTCACTACTGTTCCTTTTCCCTGGTTCCGTCACTACCTGTCATTCCCCATTCTTAACTCTCCTTCCTTTTAATTTCATCACCCATTCACATTCTCCCAGAACCTCTGCTTTAGTTTTCTTCCTCTTTCTTCTCTTCTTTTGCTCCCTTATTCATTTTCCTTTTCTCAGTTACTTCCTCTTACACCTTTTCTCTGTTTTACTATCTATTACACAGTCCCTCTGTGTTTCTCCCTCTAGCTCTCTTTCTCTTTACACCACTCTCTTTGTCCCCATTCCTCATGCTCACTCCTTCATTTTTTTTTCTTTTTTTTTTAAGTGCGCTGACGGAACACGCCCTGGTACGCGCACCGGGGCGCTCACCGGTACGCCCACCGGGAGCGCTCCAGAGTGAAATATAAATGCTAATTCCTAACTATATATAAGGCCCCAAACCTATCTTTTTTTCAGTGAATTTCAACATTTTGTTAATAGCAAATGTCTATAGCTATGAAATGTAATATTTTTGAAAATGAATGAATCCTATATTATATTTGTATTTAAAACAATTTTTTAAATGTATATCTTTTTTTTTTTTTTTGTGCCCTGGAGTGCTCCGGGGGCGCCCCTCCGGTTAGCGCCCCGAAAAGCGTAGTCTTTTGAAGCGCCCCAGGGCGCGCTCCAGAGAGCGTCCCGTTAGCGCTATTGCCGCGAATAAAAACAACATCGTGACGTATCGCGTAGCCTCGTCCATGTGATACGCACAGCGTAAGGGCACCCGGAAGCACTCGAGCGAATACGATCGCGCAACGTAAACATCCGACGCGCTTACGCGACCCGGGGAGCGTTGCGTAAGTGCGTCGGGTCATGTGACCTGAAAATAACACTTTTAATTGGCGCAGAACAGTTTTGGTTTCATAATGATGAAATCCCTAGTCTTGTGACCTGAAAATAACACTTCTCATTGGTTCAGGACATTTTTTTGTTCCAAATTATGAAAGACCTTACCTTTTTTCCTTATTCTGTCTTTGTCCTTTGACTGAGGAAGACCTGTTTTGAAATCTTTGAGGTATATTTTGTACTTTGAAATGGCTACAGTAGCAGCATCAGCTGGAGCATCTGCCCCACCACCACTACCACCACCACCAAGAGGACCACCACAACATCACATTGGTGGTCAAGAAGAAGAGGAGGAGGAGGAAGAGGAGGAGGGGACGAGGAGGAGGTGGCTGGAAGAACACAATACCCCATACCAACCCAAGCCACACATTGTATGGGAGTTTTTTTCCATCTCTGAGGGAAAAAGAAAGTGAATGCGGCAAAGGTGACTTGCCTTATCTGTGACATGGAACTCTCAAGGGGTAACCCAAATAAAAAATATTCATTTGGGAACAATACCATGATAAGGCACATGCAGCGCTAGCATCCTAACAACTATGCTGCCGCAGAGATGAGAGAACTCTCCAGCAACCCTCCCCAATCTACACCCAGCACCTCCAAACGAAAACAACCCACTCCATCGCGACCAGAGACAAGGGAGACCATCCCTAGCATTCAACCACGGTTTGGAGAATTTAGGGTCACCTGTATTTTTTGTGGTAAGACCATCTCCTATGGTGAGCAGAGCCTAAAGCTCATCCTCCTTGCTGGTGACAACCACATTTGCCCCAAAAAACCCTAATTTTTTCCTGATTTTTTTTTGCTCCTGTTGAGCCATTTTCAATTTCCTGTTTTTTGTTTCTCCCCATAAAAATAACCAAAAACATACAAAAAAGTTCATAAAAGCCAAAAAAAGTACAAAATGTTCAAAAAACGTAACAATAAATATAAAACAACAAAAAGAAGAAAAAAACTGTTCTTTTTAGAACTACCTCCAATTTCTAAAAAAAGGATACATTTTTTTAAAACTCTATCATTCATTTTTCCCCATAGGACGCTCCCCGGTATGCCATTTTATGGCCCCCACATCAAACCTAGGAGGTCAGGGGGGTCTACTCTGCCCCCTTTTAGTTTCATAAGAAAAAACCTATGAAATTCACTGAAAAAACCAGAGGTTTCACACCAGTTATAGTTAGGAATTAGCATTTAAAAAACCTATTAAATTCACTGAAAAAAACATAGGTTTCACACCAGTTATAGTTAGCTTGAAATTTTACTGACATAAAACCATTGAAATTCCCACGTTATAGTTAGTTGGACTCACTATAACTTGCGCGCCTGCAATGCACTGCTGATGACGTCACATATTACATCACTCATGACATGGTCAGTGACATCACTCATGACATCACTGATGACACCATCCAGTGAATGTGTGTCTTTCTGTAAAATAAATATGTTTTACAAATATATTTGTAAAGGTCGATGGAAGAATAAATTATTTGTTATCAGAACGTGATTGAAAATAACATTACATAGGATAAGGTAGTTTATTGAGATGGCGAGCGTACTTGCTGTTTTTTTTAACAACATTGTGTGATGAACGTTTGCGTTCTTCAGGAGCCAGTATTGCTTTTTTGCATGGGTAGAAGCTAATTTATATATGGAAATGCAATCTGCTTTGGATTTTGAAAGTGAGAATAGATTTCACTGCTCTTTCTTTCAAAATGCAAACTATGTTTGCTATGGGAGGGCAGGAGTCGTGAGAGTCCCGCTCTGGCAAAGCAAACAGCAGTATAGCGGGGGTAGGCACCCCGAGACACTGCAGGAGCCGGTCATAGTAGTTTCCAGGGCCCTCGAGGGCACCAGGCAGAGGGCCACGTAGTCTGCTTCCCGTAATACACACATTCCCGGGGGTGGTGATTCCCGGAGGTTGAGGGGAGGTTGTTGAGGTTCACAGACTTGTAATTCTGTTGGGGTGGTTGGATGCGAAAGTGGTGCAAGGGGGTTATAAATCTGGTACACAGTGTTTTGTTTTACTTTGCTTCCCTTTCCATCATGTAGAGGATCCAGGGTAAATATAACGTTTTCGTACAGCCAGTAACTTTTAACCCTACCCCCAAACTGCTTTCTGCCTGTTCCTATAGTAACAGTTGATGGAACATTTACATGAGCACAGAGGTTATAAGTTCACCACACTATGTTGCTAATGGCGTTGTACTTTTTATTCTTTTGATTTTGGTACCGTAAGTTGTAGCTATACACGCTGGTAAAGATCTGGTGAAGAGCTAGCCTCAGAATTATACTTCAAATTATAAATATCATTTGTATTGTGGACTGCTTCCCCCACAAAAAAAGACGTATGTACTTTTTTAATTAACTTTTATTAAAGCAATAAATAACTGGAAGTATATCTAAATGATAACAATACAATAAATAACTAGAACCATAACTTTAACAAAACAATATAACAAACAATATATAATATTAGAAAAATTAGTGTTTAAAATTAGATTGATGTGACTAAATGAGGTCACACATTACAAGATAAAGTAACACTTGAAGATTTTTTCAATTTTTTTAATGTGTGCAGTGTACCTGATAGATTTTACTCATCTTATAGGCTTGCATTCAAAGGGTATCTGTATAGAAGTGCCTAGTGTGTCATATTTATATTACAGATGAACAGGTCTTTAAAATTATTCACAAATGAGACAGAATTAGGTGAGAGATGAGGTCATTATGCAGCACAATATGTTTTAGAGCTTATTTACAAAACTCTTGTGCCACTTTTGTGTTACTTTTCTCATGTTGAAAGTAGCGCAAGGAGTTTGTAAATAAGCTATTTTATTTCTTATACATTTAATTGGAAGTTTTGAATATCTAGGCCGCTCTGCTTACCTTGTGTAAACACTGTGGCCAACAGAGTCCACAGCTTGAACTCCGCTTTGGTTTGTTACTTGCCGGATATGCAAGACAGCTTTCAAGAGGATACCCCAATAAAGAGTACTGGTGTGGAACTGCAAGTTTGCGGAAGGACTTGCAAACTAAGAATCCGGTCAATTTTGGAAGGGAAGAGTTAAGGATTTTGAGAGAGGCTCCTTTTGCTTAAGGAGAAGGCCCAAGTACCAGTGGAGCAACACCGTCATCCTCTACTGCACAGCCTAATGTTCATCCCTAATTTGGAACCCTTTAAGAGAAAAAGTAAAAATGTTGGGAGCTTTGTATGTCATCCTAATACCCATCCATTAGTTATACTGTAACACAGCGGGGTCGACAAGAAGCAATGTCTGTAATGAACATACGAATAGACAAATAATAAACAATACCTCTCCCTCTCCACAGAACGTTGAAACGGAGGTTGACACGCAATCCACACACTGGCCCTTTAATTCAGAATGGGTTTCGGAATGGGAGGAGTCTCGTCAGGACACGGAAACCTCATATGCTGGTCTGGACGAATCAAGGGGGTGCTTGTTCACCCAGAACGACGAAGGAGACGCGGAGGAGGACGGAAGCGGAGCGGAGTTAAGTGGAGACTTGGATGCGGAGCGAGAAGGGAGCGAAAGGAAAGTCGAAGAAACTCCTGCAGTACGGAGGAAGACCGGGTCCGAGGAGAGTACCCAGAGAGACGGAGCAGAGGACGCGGAACAGGAGACGCCAGGAGGCCACCGACACCACGAGTCGCCCAGCCATACACCCGGGGGAGGTGTATGGCTTAACCAGGTGTGTGACAAGTTGAGGGGTTGGGTCACTCGTAAGTTTGCAGCGTCGGACTGAACCCGGGATCCCCAACTCCTTGGTGTGTTTTTCCCCACCCCGAGCACAACCCCCCTTTTCACCTCGGCAGCTTAAGTGCAGTGTGCCTCACGTGTGTTTGGTCCCTCACTCCTTTCCCTGTGACAGCAAAGTAGAACGAGTACTGATACTCCGTTTTCTTGCCTTTCTCTTCCCGGTACCTATCGAGCACCACGGACGTCGACGAAGACATCCCTCGGCGGACACCCGACCGGGGACGCAAACAAATCTCCCCCGAGCCAGGCAGCAGGAAAGCAGTACGGAGTCGCTCTCCCCGACTTTCACGGACTATTAGGAAGAAAAGCTCTGATACCCTGTATAGTAAAATAAAACCCAGAACAACTCGAATCAGTGTATTGCCTATCCTTCCCCAGCCTGCTACAGTGGTGGAGAATGCGGGCATAGGCACCATCTGCGGAGTCAAGATGGAGACCGTTGTAGATCAGTTAGTCAAGGGTCAAGGACGGATTGAGTGGGTGCTAGAACAACACCTGGTATCTGCACAAGCCGACAGAGAGATACTAAAGAAAGCCATTGAGGAGAAACAACCATGGGTGGACCCAGCACAAAGGAGTGGGAACACAGAGAGAACTCTAACCCATGGCGCACCGGCCGTGTCTCTACAAAAATATAGACAAGGAGAAGACCCCGACGCTTTCTTGTTAAATTTTGAGAGGGCAGCAAGGGCCTGTGGATGGCCAGTGGCAAAATGGCCATTCTTCTTGGCACCGCTCTTAGGGGGAGAGGCCCAGGCGGCGTACCAAGTAGCAAATCCAAGAGGGGACACCACCTATGTCGAAATTAAAAAAATAATCCTAGATCATTTGGGATTAGACCCCGAGGCATATCGCATAAAATTCAGAAAAGAGAGAGGTGCAGTAGGGGAAAATCCCAAAACTTTATTCGTGAGATTAAAAATGGCGGCAGATAAATGGCTAACCCCCACTACCAGCACGAAAGAAGAAATACTTGATCGAATCTACTTAGAACAATTTCTTGAGGCTCTCCCATACGCTACGCAAAAGTGGCTCCGCCAACATAACGATTTAACAACCACCCAAGCAGTGGAGATGGCCTCATCCTTTACCCGGGCTCAACCTAAAAATTTTCCCTTTGAAATGGAAAGGAAAGGAGTTGGACGACTGGAGAAGCCGGCGGCAAGGGGAAAAGAGACCACCCGGCCCCGTACGTGGAGGACTGAGAACATGACCAACCCAGGGCCACAATGCTTCGACTGTGGTCAATGGGGACACATTGCACGGATGTGCCCCAAGAAAAGGAATGAAGAGGAGCCAATGGAGGTCGGGTACCTCCCCAGGGCGGTACTGTTTTCAGCAGAGATGGGCGGCTCTTTTAGAGTAAGTGTAAACGTCAATGGTCACTCATTATCGGCGTTGTTGGATTCAGGCTGCCGACAGTCGGTAGTACAATCCCCCTACGTCAGGACAGGGCAATATGTTCCCCAGGGGATAGTAAACATTAAATGTGTTCATGGGGATATCCGGCCATACCCCATTGCTGACATTGTGCTTGAACAGATTGGGGCGCCTCCACAAACTGTAAGAGTAGGAGTAATGTCCAACCTCCCCGAAGATATAATAATTGGGACCGATAACCCTAGTTTCTTGAACATGTTTAGGGATAAACTAAAAACAGTGTGCCACACTAAAGGGGGGGGTAATACCCTGATGGAACGTCCGCCTAGACTTAGCCTCCAAGTTGTGAAGTTGTCTGATAACGCAATGTCCCCCACTAAAGGTTCGGCAAGAGCTGCGGGTTATGACCTCTACAGTGCATATGATTATATGGTTCCTGCAAAAGGGAAGTCACTGATCAAAACAGACCTACAAGTTGCAGTCCCTCCGGGCTGCTATGGGAGAATTGCTCCACGATCAGGCCTTGCAGCAAAACATTTTATTGATGTAGGGGCTGGTGTTATTGATGAAGATTATAGAGGTAACGTGGTCATCCTACTATTTAATTTTGGTACAGAACCCTTCCAAGTAAGAAAAGGAGATAGAGTGGCACAATTACTTTGTGAGCGCATAGCAGAAACCAGGATAGAGGTCCTCCAACAGCTGGACGACACAGAGAGAGGCGCCAAGGGTTTTGGCTCATCAGGGTCACGTCCACCGACAGTGAATTCGCTCCTGACACAAGATCCCTGGGTTATGGATAGAAGCTTCAAATTTGCGCAAATCAGTGATCCCACGCTGCTCAACGCATGGGAACAAGCGCATCAGAGGGAGGAAAACTCGAAAATTTTTCCAGGGTTCATTATCGATCATGACCTGTTGTATCGCATAAGTGGTGAGGGTCAGCCAGCGCAACTATTGGTGCCGGTCTCCTTTAGAGAGCAGGTCCTTTTCTTCGCTCACAGCCATCTCATCGCTGGGCACTCAGGCGCGGAGAAAACCACCCAAAACATCCTCAGGCAATTTTTTTGGCCCGGTATTTATAAGGATACCGAAGCTTACTGCAAGTCCTGTGAAATTTGCCAAATGAAGAATATGGTTAGACCGCAGGCTGTTCCTTTGCAACCTTTACCTGTCATTGGCAAACCTTTTGAAAGGGTTGGCATGGACCTTATCGGTCCACTGCCTAAAACTAAAAAGGGGTTCCAACACATTTTAGTTGTCGTTGACTATGCCACACGCTTCCCCGAGGCTTTTCCGTTGTCAGTGGCCACTTCCAGACAGGTCGGGGACAAAATGATTGAGCTGTTTAGTCGGGTGGGGTTTCCGAAGGAGATTTTGACCGACCAGGGCACGCCTTTTGTGTCAAAGTTGATGAAGGAGATTTGTGCCACCTTGAACGTCCACCAGATCCGTACCTCGGTTTACCATCCGCAAACGGACGGACTGGTGGAACGCTACAACAGGACCTTAAAATCCACCCTTCGAAAAATGATGGAGGTTAGTGGGGAGGATTGGGACCGGATGTTGCCTTTGGCACTTTACGCCATTAGGGCTCAGAGACAGAGTAGTCTGGGAGTGTCAGCCTTTGAAATGCTCTATGGCCGACAACCTCGGTCATTACTAGAGATGACTCGGGATGCCTGGATTAATGAACAGGAAGAGGAGGCAAAAGCTACTCT
The DNA here is from genome assembly GCF_964263255.1 of Lissotriton vulgaris. Classification (NCBI taxonomy): domain Eukaryota; kingdom Metazoa; phylum Chordata; class Amphibia; order Caudata; family Salamandridae; genus Lissotriton; species Lissotriton vulgaris. The sequence continues at coordinate 79,065 of NW_028250968.1, forward strand.
TGAATACGCCAGGGACCTAAAAGCTAAACTGGCTAAGTTAAGGGAATTGGCGTTGGACCATCTGGAGCTGAGTCAGCATAGACAACAAACTAGTTACAACAAAGGAAAAAAATGGAGACACCTTAACATAGGGGACTGGGCTTTGGTGCTGCTCCCATCATCATCCCACAAATTCAAGGCAGAGTGGATGGGCCCGTTTAAGGTGGTCGGGGTCATTGGCAGTACTAGTTATCAATTGCAGGTAACGACACGAAAGCGGCAATCTTATCACATAAATCTGCTAAAAAAGTGGTTAGGTCCTCCTCCTGTGGACATCCATGTGACAGACACACCAGGGGGTGAGGGTTCTACTATTGACATGCTTGTTCATAATGAGGAACTCAAGGCCCACCAACAGGAAGAATTGAGGGGAACTTTGGAGATGTATGGGGATGTTTTTTCCAACAAACCCGGGAGGACCTCACTAGCGGAACATTGCATTGACACCCCACCCAACAAAAAGGTTAGGGTTAAACCTTACAGAGTTCCCGAAGCCAGAAGAGCGGCGATTAAGGCTGAAGTTGATGAAATGCTGCGATTGGGGGTGATTCGGCCATCGAAAAGCGATTGGTCCAGCCCCATTGTAATGGTCCCTAAACCAGATGGCAGCCGAAGGTTTTGCATGGACTTTCGGGCACTTAATGACATTTCACTCTTCGACGTGTATCCCATCCCTAGGGTGGACGAGTTAATTGAGCGCCTAGGTCAGGCCAAATACATTTCCACCCTGGACTTGACAAAAGGGTATTGGCAGGTGCCTCTACGTCCTGAAGACATCAAAAAAACGGCGTTCTCTACGGAACAGGGTCATTTTGAGTTCACGGTTCTTCCTTTTGGCCTTCACGGGGCACCTGCCACCTTTCAGCGCCTCATGAACTCTGTTCTCAGAGGTTTGTCGGATTTCACGTCAGCTTATCTGGATGACATTGTCATTTACAGTCCGGATTGGCAGTCTCATCTACGGCACCTGTCTGTGGTGTTAAAGGCGCTTCGGGAGGCTGGCCTCACTGTCAACGCTAAGAAGTGCAAGCTGGCTTTTCACAAAGTTAAATACCTTGGATATGTCTTGGGACATGGCTTGATTGAACCTCAAATCGAGAAGGTTAGGGCCATTGCTGACACCCCGTTCCCATCCACACGACGGGAATTGCGTTCCTTTTTGGGCCTGGTGGGCTACTATAGACGATTTATCCCACAGTTTGCGGACATTGCCGCCCCCCTAACTGACGCACTGAAAAACGCAGGGCGAGCATCGTCACCAGTACATCCCACCGTGCCGATGCAGGAGGCATTTAGAGTTCTGAAGTCGGTGATTACATCTACACCAGTTTTGGCTTCCCCTGATTTCACTCGTCCGTTCTCATTGCACACTGATGCTTCGGACTATGGGATTGGGGCAGTGCTCTCCCAGACCGGGCAAGATGGTCTGGATCACCCAATATTATATGTCAGCCGAAAATTGTTTCCTCGCGAATTAAAATATGCAACCGTCGAGAAGGAGTGCCTGGCAATTAAGTGGGCCATTGACAAACTGGCATATTACCTGGAAGGCCGGAGGTTTGAACTGTTTACAGACCACGCTCCCTTACTCTGGATGGCACGCAATAAGGCTAATAATGCGAGAGTTTTGCGGTGGTTCCTCTCACTGCAACCTTACTCCTTTTCTATCCATCACCGTAAAGGCTGTGACAATATTGGGGCAGACTTCTTATCCCGTCATCCACTCCCCGATCGTGAGTGTCCGGAGGGGGAGGTGTGTAACACAGCGGGGTCGACAAGAAGCAATGTCTGTAATGAACATACGAATAGACAAATAATAAACAATACCTCTCCCTCTCCACAGAACGTTGAAACGGAGGTTGACACGCAATCCACACACTGGCCCTTTAATTCAGAATGGGTTTCGGAATGGGAGGAGTCTCGTCAGGACACGGAAACCTCATATGCTGGTCTGGACGAATCAAGGGGGTGCTTGTTCACCCAGAACGACGAAGGAGACGCGGAGGAGGACGGAAGCGAAGCGGAGTTAAGTGGAGACTTGGATGCGGAGCGAGAAGGGAGCGAAAGGAAAGTCGAAGAAACTCCTGCAGTACGGAGGAAGACCGGGTCCGAGGAGAGTACCCAGAGAGACGGAGCAGAGGACGCGGAACAGGAGACACCAGGAGGCCACCGACACCACGAGTCGCCCAGCCATACACCCGGGGGAGGTGTATGGCTTAACCAGGTGCGTGACAAGTTGAGGGGTTGGGTCACTCGTAAGTTTGCAGCGTCGGACTGAACCCGGGATCCCCAACTCCTTGGTGTGTTTTTCCCCACCCCGAGCACAACCCCCCTTTTCACCTCGGCAGCTTAAGTGCAGTGTGCCTCACGTGTGTTTGGTCCCTCACTCCTTTCCCTGTGACAGCAAAGTAGAACGAGTACTGATACTCCGTTTTCTTGCCTTTCTCTTCCCGGTACCTATCGAGCACCACGGACGTCGACGAAGACATCCCTCGGCGGACACCCGACCGGGGACGCAAACAAATCTCCCCCGAGTCAGGCAGCAGGAAAGCAGTACGGAGTCGCTCTCCCCGACTTTCACGGACTATTAGGAAGAAAAGCTCTGATACCCTGTATAGTAAAATAAAACCCAGAACAACTCGAATCAGTGTATTGCCTATCCTTCCCCAGCCTGCTACATATACATAGATCAAACTTGTATCGGACTCATCTGTACAAGTGTGAATTAAACATTATCTGATACCAAAAACCCCTCAAGTACTTATATCTGTTGTTTTTTAACTTCGTTGACTACTCATATTGAGAGTATTTACCTTAACGTTATCCTTTAAAAATGTGTGAATCTGCATGGTTCAGACAACTAGTAAATGCCATATTTGAGACATCAGTGTAATCAGCTGGAAGAGGAGGATATACTTTTTTTCAACCTCAGCAATTTGCTGCTGATTTATGTAACATTCTGCGAACTGAAAAAAAGAGTTAAAAATGCATATGTTGTGCAAATGTCAAGATTAATTTTAATGTACATAAAACACATTTTTTCTCAATAGGATTGGGGTTGAAAAGCAATCATCAGAGGTTATATTTGGCAGGCAAAATAGGAAATAGCATTGCATTATACAAACTCCTGGCCTTGATCTGATAGCATATGGAGAGCAGTCAGTGGATCTGGTAGTCGAGTGGTTGACCACCATCTGGTACAGTGCATGGGCTGAAATAAACAGCTGTATAATGAGATAGAAAAGGGGATAAATCAAGTTTAATGTTATTAAAAAACTTGGAGAGTGTGCTAAAATACAACATTGGCCTATCAATTACATGTGCAGTGCATGGGTAGGAAGTAGCATGTGGCGCACTACTTTAAAAAACTTAAAGGCGGCAGGATTAGGTGATTTGTCCAGAAACATTGCCTACTAAGGCAAGATATTGGAGGTATAAGACCTGGAAACCGTGCTAAAATACAGCAGTGCCGAAAACATTACTTTTGCAATGCATGGGGCATGTGACGCACTACTCACACAAAAAAAACTACATCGCATTAAGTTGAACAGCACGTAGCACACTGCTGCAGGAACAGCCACGTGGCGCTTGGAAAATTAAAGAACCGTAGTAGGATTAACTGATTTGCACAGAACAAAGGATAGCAAATCAAGTGCAACGTTATTAAAAAACATGGAGAGCGTGCTAAAATACAACATTGACCAATCGATTACATTTGCAGTGGATGGGGAGGAAGTAGCACGTGGGCCACTACTTACAAAATTGAAGGCGTCAGGATTAAGTGATTTGCCTAGAAACATCGCCTACCAAGGTAAGATATTGGCGGTATAAGAGCTGGAAACCGTGCTAAAATAGGCTATTGCCGAAAACATTACTTTAGCATTGCATGGGGCACGAGGCGCACTACTTACATGAGAACAACTTACATCGCATTAAGTTGAACAGCACGTAGCACACAGTTGCGGGAATGGCCACGTGGCGCTTGGCAAAATAAAGAAACGTGGCAGGATTAAGTGATTTGCACAGAACTAAGGATGGCAAATCTGAGAACTGTTTTTGGCTGCTAGAGTGCACCAGAGAGCTGTGTGAAGACCCCAGAATGCCATTCTGAAACGGGCTGCTGCGGCGACGGGCTGCTGGCTGTGTGCTGCGAGCAGGCTGCTCTCTGTCTAACTTCAGCCGTCGTCGTCACCGTTTGAAGCCCCACTGAAGCATGCGGAGGCTCACGGAAAGTTGAGGCTCTCTGAAGCCCTACCTGCCTGGCCCCCCTTGCCTGGCCATCTTCACCATCTTCACCTGTGCTGTTGACGGCTGGTGGACAGCGGGCGTGACGGGTCGAAGGAGAGACCAGCTTGTGAGCAGGTGGGCGGTGCAGCGTCCCCGTGGAGCTGAGAAGGAGCGAGTAAGGGGGGAGAGCGTTGGATTGGCAGAGGAGGCTGCAGAGGCTGGGGAGGTGGCTGTGGCTGTGGCTGTGGATCCTGGGTAGCCTGGTTGGTTATGTCGCCCAGTCATCAGTACTTGCAACTGCAATGGGTCAGTGGTTTCGTTGTAGCCTCAACCACTCCCCCCTGCATAAAAGGGGAAAAAACGTTTTAGATCCTGTCTACGTGCTCCGGCTCCCGTACCCTGAAAAGCCCTGAAAAGACCTGGATAAGCCCCTAAGGTGCCCCTGAGGAACCCCTGCTGGTGGCTAATAATAATTAAGTGCGCTGAGTGCAAGCGTCCCTGCCAGCTGGTATTACCACTTGGAAATAGGCGCAGGATCTGCTGAAGTGCTGAAAGAGTCTTTCTGCCGTGAGACGTTCCGTAGAAAAGGTGCTTCAGCAGGGGGCACCGCTTAATCTCAAATATTGACTGCAAAATTTGGATTAAGGCAAGAAGTTGCCAGGTGCATCAGCACCATCTGGTTTTCACCATGAGGTCCGGTAAAGTGAGGAAGGCACTAGGTAACAAGATACCAGCCTCAAGAGGTGTACTTTAACGGAAAAGACTTGACAAAATGAATGCAAACAAGGCAAACAGTCCATTGCAAAATCATTTATTATCACCAATCGCCTCCTTATTTGAAAAGTCCATCCTAAATAAAAACTCGTCAATTTCACGATTCCAGTTTCTGAAAGACCCCGGGGCAGTATTGTTCTCCTCAACGGAGGGAGTCTTGGGCTCATCATCTCCAATTGCCCCCAATGTTACGACTTCCCTGGGGAACATGCAGCAGTCTTTGTTAAGACGAATGAAGTTTCTTCAACATCTACAACTGCCCCAGGGAGCCAATATAAAAGGCCTTTGGAGGGAAAAATGTGGAATAATAACAGCAGCAATAGTACACCCCACTCCCGAGGACACATCCATCATATCTACAAAACCGCAGTTTCCAATAACTCCAACAATTGCCAATTTAAGCTTAGCTACAACAGATACAACAGTAAAATTGGATCATCATTGTACGGCACCAATGGAACCGAGCTTTGACGAGTTGGCCCTCCTCTGTTCCAACCTAAGCCAATCAATAGACTTGGCTGAGTTTTACCCAGACAACTGAGAGACAGCTGTAGAATCTGCAAATGGGTGTACCAAAGAGGCCAAGCATTTGGCCAGTGCATATCTCACAGAGCACTTACAAAGGCTAATGGGCCCCAGGGAGGACCACTCACCATCAGTTAATACAACTTACAACGTCTATCAAAAGATGAACTCATGTCTAAGGCCCTTAAGGATGCGGCGTCTGTGAATCTGGTTGCTCCTCTTTTAATAGCACTGCAAACGTCAACATCAACTTTGATAATGCAATCCGATAAGTTGGACATTCAAATTGATCTAATGAATATTATTGCTTGCTACATTGCAGGGATAAATACATAGCTGGACAATTTGAATAGTCTAATAAATAGAGCACAGGCACATACATATCAACCTCAATCCTCCTGCACTTGTGGACCAGTCTTGGACAAATTGAGTTCTTTTTCCTATCATTTTAGAACAGATTCTCACTTTAAACCAAAGATTTATCAATGCGGATCTGAAGTCGGACGGTCTGAACAGTTCTAAAACCGATCAAAACTCACAGGATGATAAAAATTCCTCAATTGCGTTATTCACCAAAGAAGTCAACCTGGCATTTGGAAAGACTAAAATGAGTGAAGACACCAATGCAACAGCCGAGAAAGAGACAAGAAATGTTAAGCCATTAAAGCAAATTTTAGGAAAGAGACAAAGGAAAAAAGAGTGCAAAGCCAGAAATAAGAAAAGCGAAGCTGGCCCAAACTTAGGTAATGGAATATATTCCATCTTTTCAAACTCAAACCATGGATCATTTAAAACTGCTGGTGCCAGTGAAAGTCACTCTGACACGATGGTAAGTGATGACATGTCTAACAGAGGAACGTCGATGACCAAAAAATCCTTAAAGGCTTCCAACTATCAGGCACTGTGACTAGTCCCTTACTCACCACTAAAAACCAGCGAATTGAGAAGTTAAGTACGAATCATTTGTCCATCCCAACTCCTGACAAAAATTGCAATACAATCGGCGAACAGTGTACGCAGTCAGCAATTAATCATAAGAACAAGTCCTCGGAAGATTTAGTCCAAGGCTCGGATAATGATAATAAGGAGGGGCGATTGCAATCAAGTGGCATTATATTGAAATCAATACCCCTAACATTGCAAGTTGATGATTACCCAGTAGGTAAGAATACCGCTCCAGATAGCATAATCAGCCATGCACAATTGTCATTGTGTAGTGAAGACAGGACAAAGGCAATGACAGTCTCTTCTACACAAACAATATCAGAACCGGACGTCCCAGTAATCATGGACAATGTTCGCTGTGAGCGTCAGGGATTGTCCTCTGAAACATTGAGTACTCCGCCACAGGGAATTTTAAAATTTTGTGTAAGGGATACAGATGTGGTACAAGCAAAGGAGGAAGCTGGCATCGCGACCCGGACAAATAGTTCAAATAGTGCTAAAACTGCACCAAATTATTTGGACTCCAGAGTACAAGACACAGGGGGGCCACGATATATTGAACAGGAGCAATATCCTAAAGCTCATGGCTGAATTGGAGGACCTAAAAGATATTAAATCAACTGACCTTGAACAGGTACAAATTCTTAAAGGCCCTAATGTCACAACAAATGAGCAAACACTGACAACTTGTAAAACACCAGTAATAGCTAAAGCAATCATGGGGAGATCAGACATTTTTCAAACCTGGGGCATTCAAATATCACATCCCACTTCCCCACGCTATCCGCCTCCTCTGAAGAAGCCGGGTAGTGTTCAACTTATCAGGAAAATTACTGAAGTACTTCCAAACCTACAAAAACCAGTCTACTCAATTCTATATAATGCAAAGGGTAGAAGTGAAGCCCCCCTCGCATGGGCAGGAACGGAACTTGATAATGGGGAGATGCAACATACTAAGGATACTTGGAAATGGCTTCCAAGTACGCTAAATGAAAAACTGAAGATTTGACTGTTTAAAGATAAACTTAAACAAACTAGTAACAATGACATACATGTGTTATCTTGGAACATTGCAGGAGCAAAAAGATTACTGGAGGGAGGATTGCCATTGGATGAATGGGGCGGATGTGACATAATCGCGCTTCAGGAAACATTACTACAAGAAGAAATTGCTATTGTTGGCTTCATACATCATAGTGTAGCTGCTGAATAAAGTAAGATCTAAGGCCTCTCAGTATATATGTAAACATCTCTAAAAATTAATTCTGAACAACTACAATCTCCAGACCCAAGTATCCAACTAATTAAATTAACAGATCAAAAGGTTAACAATACCAAGTCAACAATTTTGATTAAATACTATACGCAACCCAAATCTCAGGTGAAAAAGACAAAGAATGCGATATTGTGCAACGTAATCACGGATCTACGCACAACAGAACCATTGTCTAATATTATAATAACTGGTGATTTCAATTCTAACCTCATACTATCTCCAGAGGAAGATGATATACTAATAACTGAAAACATCCATTGGGGTATTCCTCAACAGATACAAGGGGAAGTAGGAACTCAAAAGGATCGTCTAGTGATCCAATTAGTGACAGAACTAGAGTTTCTTGGTACGCGTGTCCTGAATGGGAGGACAGCGGAAGACCAACCCCCCAAGTAAAACTTATTATGGTCCACATGCTCAATCAACTTTCGACTTTACAATTGTTAGTCTTTCATTAATCCCCTTAGTAATTAGCTTTTATATTGAATACACCCCGATGAGCGATCATACAATGCAACATACCAAATTCAACCTTAACACGGAAAGATTGCAACCATCGTATATACTAGAAGGGCATCTATGTTCTAATCTGAAACGTATAAACTGGTCCAACTCAAATGAAATCGAGTGGTTCACGATAATAAAGGCCACGTTGAATGGTCAAGGGAATGCACCAATGAATACGATTCAAGCATGGTCTCTCTTTTTGGAGAAATAAAACAAAAAATGAAGCTCCCCGTCATAAAACCCAACAGTGACGGTTTGCAGAGAAAACTTTCGAAAGAACTACAAGACCTATGAAGGATTCTGCGAAGAACCCGCAAGAAGTTGCAGTCAGCTGGCAATGGTGCTTGTCAGTTAGTCACCTTTCGTGCGCAAAGAAATATATATAAAAATAAGCTCTGGGAATTTAAAAAGAGGATTAACGAGAGCTTTTGGTCCAAACTGCTTATTAGCTCAAAACCCCAGAACTCAAATACATTTTGGAAAATCACAAATCAGTTAACAAGACCTTGTAACGCACTTACATCGAATGTGCAGGAATCTGAGTGGACTACGTTTCTTGCGACAAAATTTACTGACTCCACCATAAAAACTCCAGGTAGTGAACTTTTTTCAAAAAATCATAATTTAACGTACACAGTTAAAGAACAAGTGACTCAGCCTTCCTCCAGTAATCTATGCAATGTACTAAGTTCTGATCTCTCGAATAATCCATATACAGCAGACTAGATAATGAAAATAATCAAAAAAGGCAAATCTAATGGGGCGCCAGGCCCAAATGGCATTCCACAAGCAGCTTACAAATATGCACCAGAAATCTGGGGTCCACGACTGGCCAAATTGTGTGCAGACATGCAAATTTGTAACCAAGTCCCGGAAAGCTGGCAAGGATCTATAATTGTGCCAATATACAAACGTGGTGATAGATCTAATCCCATCAATTATCGATTAATCCGTTACAGGACGTAGAGGCAAAATATTTTGCATTGCTTCTTTTAAACGATTTGGTAACCTGGTCAGGTGAAAGAGAGTTGATCCCTAATCATCAAACAGGATTCAGAAAGGGGATCGGAACAACAGCAAATATCTTATCCATCAGTATGATAGCAGAAAAATGCATGAGCAGTAAACAGGACTTGAACTTGTGATTTATAGATCTCCACGCCGCTTTCGATAGTGTAGACCGAAACTTATTATGGTCGAAATTAAGAGAATGGTCCATACCAGAGCAGAGAGCATCTTAAGGGGCCTGTTACTATTCTATTCCGATACCTGGTCTCAAGTTAAAATAGGGGATAGTTCCCGGTTATCGAGAAAAGTCTTTACATCGATTGGCTTAAAGCAAGGGTATGTCCTTGCGCCTCATCTATTTAACCTTTTTATCTCAGATCTTTCCGGGAAATTGAATTTCTGCAATGCACATCCTCCAAAACTGGGCAATTTACAGCTTACACATCTGGCATATGCCAATGATATTGTTCTCATGAGTCTAACGAAGGCGGGTCTAACTAGACTAGTAACAGAACTTTCAGTGTTCCTGTCGGTAAACAAGTTGGCTCTAAATGTTACAAAAACTAAAATAATGTTAATAACCAACTGCCGTGTATCACAACACAATATTTGGCTAGAAGGAAAACCGTTGGAGAAAGTCTCAAATTATAAATATCTTGGCTACTTTATAGATGATAAGCTCAATTTAATAGACCAGAAAAAAATATCTGACGCAAAGAGCAGGAGCCTTAATATTCGGGTTAAGCACTCTGTCGAAGAAATTGGATGGTCCATCATTAAAACCACTATTAATCGTGATGGCGAATAAGGTTCTTCCCACCCTGACATATGCAAGTGTAGCAATGCACGGAAAGGATGCAGACCTATTAAACAGCTTAGTAACTAAAATGTATAAAAATGTACCTACCCAACACGGCTTCACCAGCGCAAATGCTCCTCGAATTTGGCTTAAAACATGAAACATTGGGAAGATTATATTCATATATCAAGGTGTGGTACCCGATTAAGAAAAAAGCAACTGACAATAATTTTAATACCTTTCTATGGCAGGAGTTCAAAACACATAAAAAATGAAAAGCAAACCAATACCTTTCACATGCATTGGAGGTAACATGCTCCGCAAATCCTTGGGATCAAAACTTACCATTTGCTGCATTAAAATAGAAACTAAATAAAGTGGCTAAATTTCATTCATTGGTTACGGACAAAGAAATTTTTTCCCATCATTCGCACTCTTGGGCCGTGATCAACGGTTATAAGTCACTTACACCAGCACTTTACTTGGAAACAGCCTATTCTATCTTTATCAAGAAAAAGCAGATGGAACTGAGATTTGGTAAATTTCCGACCTTAGCTGAGGAGCCTGCTTGGAAACAGCATGAAGCTGTCACCTGTCGTCTTTGTGGTAGCCCCAAAGAAGTTTTAATTCATATAATTTGTCATTGCAAGATGTTGACCAAGGAACGGACATACTTTTTAAAACAAACTTTCCAGATTAAGAGACTACGGACATGTAGATCTGCCATTATTGGAGGTTTGGACTCAACTGCCCCTCAAATTCACTGCAAGCTGGTAAAATTCTTGCAGGCATTCGAGAAACGCCTTAAAACTACTGGAAGTCCATAATTGCTATTGGTTTTTCTTCTTGTATCATTTCTTTTTATTATGACTTGAATAATTGGAAGAAAATTATCTAGTTTTTATCTCTGTTCATACTAAATTTTTATGTGATTATTTTTTTTAACGAGTACCTTAAAAGTTTTAATATTGGTTGTGTGATGTACATGAAATTGTTATGGTTTTAATTAACTAAACAATAAAGTTCAAATTTCAAATCAAGTTTAACGTAAATAAAAAACATTAAGAGCGTTCTAAAATTCAACATTGGAGGGGCGTGGCCAAGATGTCGGCTGTCCGACCCGACTAGGCCCAAGCCTTGAAATATAGCTTCTTCTCCCCCCGCTGGCGTTCAGCAGCGCTGGGAGAGGTGGTGAAGCCCGGAGCGAAAACTTTGGCAGGGGGACTGGCCTCGGAGCGGTCCCGGATCGACCTGCCTGACGGCATCGGAGGTCGAGACCTGGAGATAAAGGAGATGGAGGCCGACCTCCGGGAAACAGAAGAAGGTGACACGGCCGGCTGCACACCACGCTAACCCTCGGCCCGGTGTAGAACAAAGAGGAGAGAAGGACTCTGCAGCACACAGACTGCCCAGAGTGCAGCTTGCGGCCCGGCGAGATGATCCACGCTGGAGGGGCCACTGCAGGGCGGTAATTGAGGCTGCGGCTGCGGCTGCGGCCTAGTAGACCGGACACTCGCTGGGGGTGACTCAAAGCCGACGGAAACAAAGCCCAGAGTTCCACCCTCGGTCCTAGGAGCTGAACCCCCTCCGGAGCCCCCCCGGGCTAGGAGACGAAAGAAGATACAGTGGGGGTCCCGTGTGGCCAGGAGGGCTCAGGAAGTGAGGACTAGCCCACACTAGCTGGCCGGCGACTGCTACACCGGGGGCACCGGAACACGGCTGTGACAGAGTAGCCGCAGAAGGAAAAGCCCCGAGAAGCCTCCAGTTGCCTGCCTGCCTGGGAGGTGTCGGGACGGACCGGTGAGCCTCGCGGCATCGGCCGCAACCAGTGCCTAACAGGGCCCAGCAGAGACAACGGGCAAAACGGCAGCACCAGGGATCGCGGTTGCGGCCCACCAGCAAGGCTACTAACGGAGGCTCTTTGGAGCCGAGCGGGCCCGCCTAACTGAGAGTCTTACAACAAGGCGGAGGGCCCAGCAGTGTCGGCCGCACCCAGGGCCCAGCAGGGCCCAGCAGTGAAGACGAGCAGTGCGGCAGAACTTGGAGTCGCGGCTGCGGCCTCACAGCGGGGCAGGGCGGGCGGGTGCTGATCATTGGAGGTATTGCCCTACTACGCGGATGAGTTGAAGTTGCATAGGAGTGGAAGATGACCCCTGCGCCCCAACCCGGAGTGGATGCCCTGGCGGACACTGACTGCTGATAACGCGGCAAAGGGGGACCCTCATTGTCAGCGTGTCGTGAGAGGTCGGAGATCCCGATGATACATGCCGGACTGGTGGGGCCTACAGAGCACAGGAGCACAGCTCGGAATACGGGCAGGCCGGCGGGACCTGAGACCGCGGTGAGGCCGAAAAGAAGGATTGCCACAGAAGGATAGCAGAGCGGACCGGACTTGGACAATCACGGGACCGCCACCCTGCGGGGAGTCGCTGGTATCCTACAGGACTAGAGACAAGTCTCCAATACTGCGGACTGGGGCGGGCGCCCCCGTGGACCGCGTCTATTGGCGGCACAGTGGAGGGCCGGCTGCCTAGTGGTGACGGACTGCCAGCCTGCATACAGAGCACCCTATCAGCAGTCACGGAACAGCCGACTGGAGCCAGACCTGGTCCTGAGGCCCTGGCAGTCTGGGGGTAATTCCTTCAGCCACAGTGAGATACAAGCCTGGTGGTATCTGGCGGGGATTTCTCAGTAGATCATGGAAGACGTCTGGAGAGCCTGGGGTAATGGAACAGGTGGAGCGAGGGATCCGGCCCGCATCCATACCTCAATGGCGAGCAACAGGGGTAGCAAGAAAGGGGACCGCACTCTCCCGGAGATGCTCAGCAGGACCCAGCAAAGAGGAGACAGGGGACAACCATCACTGAGCTCCGCCGTAGGATCGCAGAACACGTGCGGAGGGGAGCCGCCGGTCACTAGGTCCTTCCTGGAATCCCTCTTCAGCACCCTCAGAGACAATTTTCAAACACTGAAGCAGGAAGTAGCAGGAGAGGTGCGAGAGGTGCGCAGGGAAGTAGACAGCCTGGGAGAGCGGGTGGCCACCGTGGAGAGCACAAACCACCGGCTTGACAATGAAATTGTACAGCTGCAACAGGAGGTGCTGTGCCTACGGGACCAACATCTGGATCTCCAAACACACAACGAGGACCTTGAAAACAGGTCTCGACGAAATAACATTCGGGTCCGGGGAATTCCATCTACAGAAGAGGGCACGGATGTGGCCGGTTACCTACGGGACCTGTTCAGGGAGATCTTGGGAGAACCAGCGGATTTTCCCATCCGGATTGACAGAGCGCACAGAGTGGGTCCACCGAGGCATGCATCGGCACCACCACCGGACATTTTGGCCTTTCTCCCAGACTTCCCATTGAAAGAGCGCATTTTGGCTGAGGCGCGAAAGCAACAATCCTTAACCTTTCGAGGTCATTCTGTTGCTCTGTATCAGGACTTGGCTGTTATCACCCTTCAGAAGCGTAAAGCATTTAAGATAGCAACCGATTTTTTGAGAGAGCACGAAACGTCCTATACCTGGGGCCACCCCTTCCACCTTATCTTTAAGTGGAATGGCACGATGCACCAACTACGATCGCTGTAGGAGACATGCGAGGTTCTGGGGATCACTGCAGAGGAGGAAGATACAGCTGCGCCACGTCAGAGGCGTGGCCCTAGAGACGGCTGGCAGAGAGTGTCGAGGAGACAAGCCCCTGCCACCCCCCTGAGACCAGACTCACCCACCATTAGAGCCAGCATTGCGAACGCCGTTTCCGAAGTGTCCAGAGACACGGCTTCCAATAGTGATGCCGCGTTGACGGCATAGAAACACTCCGGGGGGAGAACATCACAGCCTTACTGATATTGCAGGTTTGGGGTCCTGGGGGATGGGGGGCCGTGGGGAGAAGTAAGTGGCCGGACGTCCACTCAGGTAATTCACCACAGACTTGTCCACTTGGGACATGACTGGGACTAAAAGTTGTTGGGGTTCCAGGGGGGTACAGGAGGGGAAGAGGGGAGGGGGGTGGAAGAGGCTGGTTGTTTGCAAGAGGGGGTTGTTGGTGGAAGAGTGGGAGGGGGGACAGGGAAGGGCAGTTCAGGGGAAGTTCAGGGGAAGTTGGGGGGGGAAGGGTGGGGATCGTCCAGTGCTTTTGATGCATCTACTCTGGCCTGACAGAACTCCTGCACACTACTTATCTCAGAGCCGCCCCACCTGGGCTATGATTCAATGATTGCACTACATTTGTCCCTACGCCTAAGGCAGCCCTTAAGGTCTTAACCCTTAATGTGAAGGTGTTGAACAACCCAGTCAAGAGGAGGGAGGTCCTGTCCCCGCTGGAAGGCACACAAGCAGATATCTGTCTCTTTCAAGAGACCCACTTACTAACCTGTGATTGCCATAGGATGCGATCTCACAAATTTCCAACACATTTTTCTCCTCCAACACTACCAAGACAGCCGGGGTAGCAATCCTAGTGTCCCGAACATTTAAAGGGGAGGCTTTACATACATTTGCAGAACAAAAAGGGAGACTTCTAGTGTACAGGGTTAAGTCAGCAGGGCTGGTGTTTACCATTGGGTCGATATACAGCCCCAACGAGCATCAAGAGCGATTTTTCAACTCGGCCTTAGTGGATATTACAGCCACCTCAGATAGGCACATTATCATAGGAGGAGACCTGAACATGGTCTTTGACTCATCTTTAGACAGATCAGCGCAGAGGTACCCACAGACAGGGGAGATTTCACAGGTGGGTAAATCCCAATTGGAGGACCTGGATCTCCACGACCTCTTGCGCCGCCTCCATCCCGCCGACAGAGACTACTCCTATTACTCGCATGCACATAGGACCTATGCAGGATTGGACCTCCTCTTGGTCACAGGGCCAGTCTGTGACCTAGCCACGGCCTCTGAAATGGGGTTCTCTCCCTATCAGACCACGCGCCTGTCACGGGCACCTTTCCCTTACCGCCGGTGTCCCCTTCGCGCGGGGTTTGACGCCTCAGGGATACTCTATTGCATAAAAAAACAGTAGTGAAGCACATTACGGACTCGGTCTGCGATTATCAGACCCACAATGATAATACCGTCACTTCTTTAGCGACGCAGTGGGCAGCATTGAAGGCGGTGCTCAGGGAGGAATTTATAGCAATTTCTTCAGCAGAGAACAGAGAACGGCAACACAAGCAAGACGAACTCATGCACAAAGTACGTGAGCTGGAACAGGTACATCATCGTACAGGAGCCCCTAGAATCTGGAGGCAACGAGGAAACTCCTGTCGGCCTTGGATACGGATAGAGCGGAGTATGCAGCGTTACGTTTGAAACATGCGTATTACACGGGGGGAGACAGGTGAGGGCGGCTTCTGGCGAACAAACTCCGAATGGCGCATCAACGGCACTTAGTGAAGGAGCTTTCGGTCTCTGACGGAGAGACAATTACGGAGGACAGCCAGATAGCGGAGGCTTTCCATCAGTACTATGCAGAACTATACGCCAGTGAACCCCCGTCGGAACATAAGGAGGCAAATTATCTGGACTCGGTCGCCCTCCCTTCCCTCGCTCCGGAGCAAGCGGAGTACCTGGAAAGGGACATCCGGGTTGAGGAGGAGATTACTACCATCTCTAAATTCAAACATGGAAAGGCTCCGGGCCCTGACGGCTATACGTCACTCTTCCATAAAACGTTCTGCTCCACGCTGGCACCTATCCTCACCCAGCTTTTTAACTCATTCTCCGCTCCTGGAGCTATCCCACCTGATCTACTCCAGGCAACCATGTTGTTCATCCCCAAACCAGGGAAGGACCGGACTCATTGCAGCTCATACAGACCGATCTCTCTCCTGAACATTGATCTCAAGCTGTACACCTGGATCCTTGCGGCTCAGCTGGCACTTCATCTACCGGGACTGGTGGACACGGACCAGGCAGGAATTGTCCCCGGGAGGCAGACGGTAGACAATATTAAAAGAGTGGTTCACATCCTAGAGAAGGGCTCCCGGATTCCCGGAGAGAGAATGCTGTTAGCCGTAGACGCGGAGAAAGGGTTTGACCGGGTACATTGGCCTTATTTGGAGCGGGTTCTGCCGAAGGTGGGAATAGGGGAGAAATTCCGCACCCTAGTATTCAATTGCTACAGGTTTCCATCTGCGGTGGTGCGGGTGAATGGCTGCAGCTCCCAGAGGTTTGCAATAGAGAGGGGCACCAGGCAGGGGTGCCCATTATCCCCGCTGCTTTTCACACTATATATGGAGCCTCTTGCCCAAAGGATACGCCAGAACCCGAAGCGAAGGGAGTAAGGATGGGGAGGTATACCCACACGATTAGCCTCTTCGCGGACAACATTATACTAACACTAGCTGAACCGGGGAGGGCTCTCCCAGCATGTATTGCAGAGCTAGAGGCTTTCTCGACGATATTGGGATTCAAAATGAATATGGGGAAGTCGGCGGCCCTTGATGTGTCATTGACCGCTGCCACGAGAACCGAACTCCAGAACCTCTTCCCCATGCACTGGTCAACGGACCTTGTGCCTTATTTGGGCATCCTATTGGCACCCACCCTGCCCGCTATGGTAACCGCCAACTATGCAGCTTTGGGACAGAAAATTAAGGAGGAACTGGGGCACTGGAACAGAGGCACACTATCTTGGCTCCGCAGGATAGCCGAGGTTAAGATGACAATCCTACCACAGGTTCTGTATTTGTTCCGGGCTATGCCGCTCCAACCCCCCAAAGGGTGGATTCTACAGACTCAAGCGGACCTTGCACGTTTCATCTGGCAGGGCCGCAAACCTAGGCTGAAGAGGGCTTTATCCTCGCTAGCCCCTGAGGCAGGGTGTCTGGGTATACCGGATTTACGCAAGTATTTCCAGGCTGCACAACTGCGAAATCTTGTGGAGTGGAGCAGATGGGAATCAGATAAACACTGGCTTTTCCAAGACCAGGCAGTAGCGGGCCGGCCTCTACAGGAGGTGCCCTTCCTGCGCAGGGCACACCGCCCCCCCAATTTATACGCGTCTTTCATCACGCGAGGCCCGATGAAGGTATGGGATGCCACTAATGTTGTTCATGATCTCATCACGTTCCCCTCGCCGTTCACGCCATTGGTCTAGAACCCGGATTTTCCCCCCGGGATGGAACAGAGGGCCTTTACGCACTGGCGGACTGCGGGGTGCAGGACGCTGTTCCATATGTATACTCCAGATGGCGTCATTCCATTTCAGGATTTCAGGCGAGACTATCAACTACCTGAAATGTAGAGAATGCGTTATTTACAGGTGCGCCACTGGGCGCTGCAGCCGCAGGTGCGTGAATCAACGGACAGGAGGCTTCTACCTTATGAGAAGTGGCTTGTGCCACGCACCTCAGATCCGAAACTCATCTCTGACCTCTACAAATTTTTGCAGCCTCCTTCCTCTCATCTTTATAACCCAGGCGGGGAATGTTGGGAACGGGAATTGGGGAGGACATTGAGACACACAGAGTGGGACCAGATTTCATACCGGGCACGACATTCCGCATACCACACAGGACTTACTGAAACGTTTACTAAGGTGACCACCTACTGGTACTACACCCCAGAAAGATTGCATGAAATGAATCGTAATATTGAGGACACATGCTGGTGGGCTTGTGGACAGATAGCACACTTACGCATGTGCTGTGGGATTGCCCTCTGCTGCGCCCCTACTGGAAAGAGGTCTTGGACGAGATTGACACACACTTTGACATCGAGCTGCCACGCTTCCCTGCGTATGTACTGTTGGTTTGCCCAACCGGTTGATGTTCCCCCTAAAGTCCGGCACGGGCAGGCAGATTGCAATAGCACTGGGCTCGGCAGTTCAAAACATCCTCATACACTGGCGCACCACCACACTCCCCTCCATCACGGGATGGCTGCATAGATTATGGCATGTCCTAGGCATGGAGAAGTTGTCGCTCACAGTGGCGGGAGAGGTGGAGCAGTTTAACGACCTGTGGCAACCGTTACACTCACTACTGGTTACGGAATTTAAGGAACTCACATGTCCACGATATCTCCGACTTTTGAGATTAACATCACCTGTAGATTCAGCTGATTGATGAGTCTTAGATTAGAACTAGCTGAGAGGGGAAGGTGGCGTAGGAGGGGTGATGCGGGGGAGAACTTAGCACTGGACGGGGAGGAGAAGGGAGGGGACAGAAGGGGTGGGAGTGGGAGGGGGAGTTGGGAGGGGGGGTTGTTTATTTTTGTGTTATTGTCGCTGCATGCGCATCAGGCGTCGAGCCCGGATGGGCATTTAGTTTGAAGAGACTTTGCGTGCCAAATGCGCTCCTAAATGGCTGTGCCATAGCACTAATTCCTTGCGACAACTGTTTCCTATTTTTGTAAATGTCTCAATAAAATGCTTTAAACCTAAAATTCAACATTGGTCAATTGATAACATGTGCATTGCATGAGGAGGAAGCAGCACGTGGCGCACTACTCACAAAATTAAAGGCGGCAGGATTAAGTGATTTGCCTAGAAACATTGCCTACCAAGGTAAGATATTTGAGGTATAAGAGCTGGAAATCGTGCTAAAATAGACTATTGCCGAAAACATTACTTTTGCAATTCATGGGGCACGTAACGCACTACTTACATGATAAACACTACATCGCATTAACTTGAACAGTACGTAGCACACTGATGAGGGAAGGGCCACGTGGCGCTTGGCAAATTAAAGAAACATAGCAGGATTAACTGATTTGCATAGAACAAAGGATAAGAAATCAAGTTTAACGTTACTAAAAAACATGGAGAGCGTGCTAAAATACAACATTGGCTAATCGATTACATGTGCACTGCATGGGGAGGAAGCAGCACGTGGCTCACTACTTACCAAATTGAAGGCGGCAGGATTAAGTGATTTGCTCGGAAACAAAAGTTACAAAGTCAACTTTAACAATATAAAAAGTAGGAAAGCGTGCTTAAAAATAACATTGTCAAATCGAACAAAAATGTGCATTTACCCGATATTTAAAGATCATTCAGATTCATTAATTTAATTCTTCTTATAAAAGAGTGCTCACCTACAAAGAAGTGGATACAAACACTATCAATGGCTGTGACTGCGGAATAGGAAAAGTTCAAGAAGGTATCGTGCTGAAAGGGCACCCTCTGTCAGAAGTGTACCTGGACTCCAAAGTTTCCGTGGGAGCTGATGGCTTGAAGGAGTTCACCCAGCTGATTAATTCCCAACTCCCCGACTTCCCTGGACCTGGATGTCTCCAAGACCAGAAGTGACAGGGAAAGGGGAAGTGGAAAGACAAGAGAGACTGCCACACAGGTGTCTTCGTCTTCTCAGCTATACTGGCTGGAATTCACCTGAAACAGTAAGCACAAATTAATACAGTTCCAATTCACTGAATCTGGACTCTCTCTCTCTAAACTAAATACCTCAGAACTCCCTGTACCTTATTATGTGTGGACCTTTGCCTCTCTCCTTAGTGAGCATACATGTTCCTGTTGCTGTTTGGCTTGAAACTGTCTCTGGGTATACCAATGAACTCAGTAGTTGTCAGACAAATAAAGGTGGTAAACTAACGTATAATCATATGCATACAATAATACCCCAATTTACTTGATGAAGCTGGCTGAAACAATCCTCAGTGAAATTATGCAGAATGGTTACCAATACGAGTTACTGCACTCGTGAAAGTTCCACAAATATATATATATATATATAGTTCAATTGAGTCTCATACTGAAGATAGCCTAAATCCTTGCTTTGACTGGAAAGAACTGAACATATGCAGGCAGGCTCTGGAAACCAAAAGCTTTCTAGTTGGCACAGATACTTCTCAGAACTGAAACTCTCAACGCAGTGCTCAGGAACTGCTACCGCAGAAATTACTTGGCTCTGCCTACCGTGTTTTCTTCATGGAAAGGAAGAGCTCCGAGAGATACCAGAAGCTCCCAGAGGGTTGCGCTGCTCACTGCACGCAACAGAAGGGTCAGAGCAAAACCCAAACGAAGTCCGCAGGAAAACGCTAATTTCAAGCTCTGAATAAAGCCTGAACTAGCGCTAAAACTTAGGGCTCGGAAATAGCGGCATTCAGACGACGAAACTAAAACACGTCTGAACCGCCGAAATGTTTAGTTGAAGTGCGCCGCGTATTAAACGCGAGCGCACGAAATGGCCGACTGTTTGAATAGGCTAGAATGCTGACCTCTGTTTGCGATGGCACAACCAGGAAGTATTTACATAAGCTTATCCACGGTTGTATTTCTCAAGGAAAACTAAAACTCAACATCTTTTAGCGATAACCGCTGACCATCGCTGCCTCCAACTCCAAACAGGGAATGGAGAAGCTTGCATAGAATTTAACCTTAAAGAAGATTTGGGAATCTGCCTACATATCTGAAACTGGGATCTGACAGTACCCCCCACCAAAGCCCCCTCTCTAGGTTTCTGGGGATATGTCTTATGAAATTCCGATACCAATCGTGGAGCATGAACATTCTGACTAGGCTCCCACGATCGATCCTCAGGACCAAAACCGTTCCAATCTACTAAGTAGTACAAACTGTTTTTTCTCCATTTGGAGTCCAAAATCCTTTTTACCTCAAATTCTTCTGCTGATTGGACTTGGATCGGGGTTGGTGGAAGTTCTCGTCTGAGATTTGGTGGATTTCGTTTTACCAAAGAGACATGGAAGGTAGAATGAATCTTCATGGACTTGGGGAGGGCTACCCTCACACAAACTGGATTCACCATTCTAATCACAGAATATGGACCAACAAATCGAGGCTGGAATTTTCTACTCCCCACCAATCGCATGTGACGGGTGGATATCCAAACCTGATCCCCAGTTTCAAAAATTGGGCTCTCTCTGCGCTTCTTATCTGCCTGCTTCTTATATTCAGATTTTGCCCTAGACAGATTCAGTGAAGCGGACTGAAAGGCTTTATGCAAGTTCTGTAACACTTCCTCAGCTGCGGGAACCTCAACCTCCTCTCTACCCACTAGCATGTTGGGATGTCTACCTGAATTGAGAAAAAACGGGGAGTAACCAGTTGCAGAATGAACTGAGTTGTTGTAAGCAAACTCCGCTGTACTTAAGAGTGAGGGCCATTCGCCCTCTTGGTCCATCAAATACAGACGAAGATATTGCTCGAGATCTTGGTTTACCCTCTCCGTCTGTCCATCGGTCTCCGGGTGAAAACTGGTAGACAGACGGGAATCAACTCCTAATCCCTTTAAGAAAGATCTCGAGAACTGGGAAACAAATTGGGAACCTCTATCAGAAATGACCACCCTTGGAATCCCATGCAATCTGACTACATGCTGAACAAACAGAGAAGCCCATTGAGGAGCGGTGGGCAAACCCTTTAGGGGAATGAAGTGACTCATCTTAGTAAACTGATCCACTACCACCCAAATGACAGAAAATCCTTGACTAGTGGGTAAATCTACAATAAAATCCATGGAGATAGAATGCCACTGAGATGGGGCCACAGGTAAAGGCATAAGCAGACCTTGTGGGGATTGCCTAGAACTCTTGCCCTTAATAAACAGTTCACAAGTGGCGACGTGCTGCCTAACCTGCGCGTCCATCCCAGGCCAAAAGAAGTTCCTCTTCACCAGTTCAAGAGTTTTGACAGCTCCCTTATGACCTAACAACGGATGGTCGTGACACTGCTGGATGACCTCAGTCTGCAATTCTTCACTGGGAACAAACAGTTTCCCTTGAAAATAAGGCTTTCCATTCCTTACTTAACGATCAGGACCCTCCAATTTCCAATTGTTGAAACGAACTGCCTGAAATTCTTTTCTGACTCTGGATTACAGTTCATTCTCTACAACTGTAGCGACGATCTTCTCTTGTGGAATGATAAAACCCTCTTCCATCTTTTCCGAAGTATCTCCAAGACTTAAACGAGATAAGGCATCTGCCTTTCCATTAGCGGCTCCAGGTTTGTAAGTCAGGACAAAATCCTAATCAGCAAAGAAAGGAGACCACCGCAGTTGCCGTGGAGTCAAAGTTCTTGCTGACTTTAAAAACTGTAAATTGTGATGATCAGTAAACACTGTGATTACATGTTTCGCACCCAGCAAATAATGTCTCCAAACCTTAAAGGCATCCTTAACAGCCAACAGTTCCTTGTCAGCAATGGAATAGTTTATCTCTGCTGTTGACAATTTTCTAGAATGATATGCCACCGGATGCAACTGCCCAGTTTGCTTGTGACGCTGGGACAAAATCCCTCCAATTGGCAGGTTAGAGGCATCAGCTTCCACAAAAAATGGCTCGCTCAGGTCGGGATGCTGCAAAACAGGTGCAGAAACAAAGGCCGCTTTCAGTTGCTGAAAGGCTTCTTCAGGCTCTTTTCCCCATACGAATTGTTCATTTTTCTTCAACAGTCGAGTGATAGGACCCACCTTCTCTGACAAATTCTGGATGAACCGGCGATAGAAATTGGCGAATCCCAGGAAACTCTGTATCTCCTTGACAGACCTCGGAGCAGGCCAAGATTTAATCGCTTGCAGCTTGGTGTCATCCATAAAAACTCCTTCAGGGGAGAGAATAAACCCCAACAATTCCACTCTGGAAGTATGAAACACACATTTCTCCAGTTTGACAAAAAGTTGATTCTGCAATAACCGCTCCAGAATGGCTCTCACATGAAGGACATGCTCCTCTAAACTGTTGGAAAAGATGAGTATATCATCTATATACACCACTGCAAAGCGATCTAGGCATTCCCGAAGAACATCATTTACAAAATGCTGAAACGCAGCTGGGGCGTTACAGAGGCCGAAAGGCATCACTTGATACTCAAACAACCCCAGTCGAGTGCAAAATGCCGTTTTCCATTCCTCGCCGTCTGCCATTCGCACCAAATGATAAGCTCCTCTCAAATCCAACTTGGTATAAATACTGGCATTCTTCACTTGATCGAGAAGCTCGGAAATGAGAGGTAAGGGGTATCGATTCTTTTTGGTGACCAGATTTAGAGCCCGATAGTCTATACAAGTTTGTAAAGATCCATCCTTCTTTGGTATAAAGAAGAGCGGGGAAGAAACTGGAGACTGCGAGGGGCGGATGAATCCACAAGCCAGACTCTGCTTGATATACTCCTTCATATGCTGATTCTCAGGTTCAGATAAAGCGTAAATACAACTACAAGGTAAGGAGGCCCCTGGCTCTAACTCAATTCTGCAATCGTAGTTTACACACCTCCTTCTCATTGAATACTTCCTTCAAATCAAGATATTCTTCCGGAACCTCAGGAATCTCCACTGTACAAATCATTTGTGTTTGATTTGCCAGACTTACAGACAAAGTTGTTTGAGACGGAACTGACTGTTCATGAAAGCAATGTTCAGCACAAAATTTGGAATTCTTCTCCACAGTACGCTTAGCCTAATCAATCCGAGGGTTATGCTCTGTGAGCCAAGGCAGACCCAGAATCATCTGGAATTGTGGTGCGTCGATGAGATTGAAACTTAAATAACTTCGATGCTCTCCCGGACCCATCACAGTTATCTTCTCCGTATCAAAAGCTATAGGACCCGATGATAATTCTGTGCTGTCCACAGCACGCACTGGTTCCGGTTTGAATTTTTTCTCAAACCGAATACCCAATGACTTTGCGAACTGAAGATCACAACAATTTCCAGTTGCGCCGGAATCTAACATTATTGAAACAATTTCCTCCTGAGCTTCTCCAAACCGAATGATACAAGACAAAATTAAATAATTAAATGTGGAGCTGCCGGTTGTAAGGTATTTGCCAATTGAAGTGACTGGGGAGTTGGCTCATGTGCTGCTCCCACCAGAGCAACTCTGTCTACTGGTGGAGCTTGTCTTTTACCCACGAATTGTACTTAGGCTTCTTGGGACAGTCCTTAACAAAATGGCCCGGCTGGCCACAATACATACACAATTTGCCTATACGTCTCTTTTCTCTCTCCTCCATGGAGAGAGGGCCCCTGACTGTTCCAATCTGCATTGGCTCTTCTCCAGAATTCCCTTCACTACTCTTAGGAGGTTCCGTACGTGCCCGATCAAATCGAGGCGGGAAAGGCTTGAAATCTCTTCGCTTCTCACTTCGACGCTCCGATTGTCGTTGATCAATTTGCAGGACAAGGTCAATTAATTCAGATACTTCCGTTGGTCTCTTTGGAATCTGAGCCAAGCCATCCTTTAGTTCATCTTTTAGACCTCAGTAAAAAATCACCGCCCTCTTAGCCGCCGGCCAGTTGGTCTCAACAATTAACTTATTGTACTGCGCCAAATAGGCTACCAGATCTCTGTTGCCTTGCTTTAAATCCAACAACTCATTATCTGTGGTCTGAGAGACTGTGCGACGGTCAAAGATGCGCAGGAATTCTGTCTTGAGATCTTCAAACTTATACAAAACCAGATCATTAGAGGAAACCAAGGGCATGGACCACGCAGCTGCATCTCCACTAAGATAGGACAGCACAAACGCCACCTTGGACTGGTCTTCTTTAAACAGGATGGGCTTGCAAAGGAAATGTAGAGAACATTGGGTCAAAAAGATTTGGGCCTTATGTGGATCACCCTGAAATCTCTCTGGTGGAGCTAAAGGGATGGTGGGAGACATTGCGTGCACCACCTGGGTAGTTAAATCTGAAGCAGAGGAGGGAGTAGGAGAAAAGGTTGAGGACTTAATTCCCCCAAAATTAGGACTTGGACTTACAGATAGCTCATCTATTCTTTGCCGCAAATAACTAGCCTCTTGATTGAACTTACGAACCTCTTCCCTGGTTTCGCTAAGTTGTTTCTGCAACCCCTCCAGGATAGAAGCTAGCGCCTTGACATCGAAACCTTCAGCCATTTTGCTCAGATGGAAGGATATAAGGGCACTTCAATCTGTCAGAAGTGTACCTGGACTCCAAAGTTTCCGTGGGAGCTGATGGCTTGAAGGAGTTCACCCAGCTGATTAATTCCCAACTCCCCGACTCCCCTGGACCTGGATGTCTCCAAGACCAGAAGTGACAGGGAAAGGGGAAGTGGAAAGACAAGAGAGACTGCCACACAGGTGTCTTCGTCTTCTCAGCCATACTGGCTGGAATTCACCAGAAACAGTAAGCACAAATTAATACAGTTCCAATTCACTGAATCTGGACTCTCTCTCTCTAAACTAAATACCTCAGAACTCCCTGTACCTTATTATGTGTGGACCTTTGCCTCTCTCCTTAGTGAGCATACATTTTCCTGCTGCTGTTTGGCTTGAAACTGTCTCTGGGTATACCGATGAACTCAGTAGTTGTCAGACAAATAAAGGTGGTAAACTAACGTATAATCATATGCATACAATAATACCCCAATTTACTTGATGAAGCTGGCTGAAACAATCCTCAGTGAAATTATGCAGAATGTTTACCAATACGAGTTACTGCACTCGTGAAAGTTCCACAAATATATATATATATATAGTTCAATTGAGTCTCATACTGAAGATAGCATAAATCCTTGCTTTGACTGGAAAGAACTGAACATATGCAGGCAGGCTCTGGAAACCAAAAGCTTTCTAGTTGGCACAGATACTTCTCAGAACTGAAACTCTTAATGCAGTGCTCAGGAACTGCTACCGCAGAAATTACTTGGCTCTGCCTACCGTGCTTTCTTCATGGAAAGGAAGAGCTCAGAGAGATACCAGAAGCTCCCAGAGGGTTGCGCTGCTCACTGCACGCAACAGAAGGGTCAGAGCAAAACCCAAACAAAGTCCGCAGGAAAACGCTAATTTCAAGCTCTGAATAAAGCCTGAACTAGCGCTAAAACTTAGGGCTCGGAAATAGCGGCATTCAGACGACGAAACTAAAACACGTCTGAACCGCCGAAATGTTTAGTTGAAGTGCGCCGCGTATTAAACGCGAGCGCACGAAATGGCCGACTGTTTGAATAGGCTTATATGCTGACCTCTGTTTGCGATGGCACAACCAGGAAGTATTTACATAAGCTGATCCACGTTGTATTTCTCAAGGAAAACTAAAACTCAACATCTTTTAGCGATAACCGCTGACCATCGCTGCCTCCAACTCCAAACAGGGAAAGGAGAAGCTTGATTAGAATTTAACCTTAAAGAAGATTTGGGAATCTGCCTACATATCTGAAACTGGGATCTGACAGTACCCCCCACCAAAGCCCCCTCTCTAGGTTTCTGGGGATATGTCTTATGAAATTCCGATACCAATCGTGGAGCATGAACATTCTGACTAGGCTCCCACGATCGATCCTCAGGACCAAAACCGTTCCAATCTACTAAGTAGTACAAACTGTTTTTTCTCCATTTGGAGTCCAAAATCCTTTTTACCTCAAATTCTTCTGCTGATTGGACTTGGATCGGGGTTGGTGGAAGTTCTCGTCTGAGATTTGGTGGATTTCGTTTTACCAAAGAGACATGGAAGGTAGGATGAATCTTCATGGACTTGGGGAGGGCTACCCTCACACAAACTGGATTCACCATTCTAATCACAGAATATGGACCAACAAATCGAGGCTAGAATTTTCTACTCCCCACCAATCGCATGTGACGGGTGGATATCCAAACCTGATCCCCAGTTTCAAAAATTGGGCTCTCTCTGCGCTTCTTATCTGCCTGCTTCTTATATTCAGATTTTGCCCTAGACAGATTCAGTGAAGCGGACTGAAAGGCTTTATGCAAGTTCTGTAACACTTCCTCAGCTGCGGGAACCTCAACCTCCTCTCTACCCACTAGCATGTTGGGATGTCTACCTGAATTGAGAAAAAACGGGGAGTAACCAGTTGCAGAATGAACTGAGTTGTTGTAAGCAAACTCCGCTGTACGTAAGAGTGAGGGCCATTCGCCCTCTTGGTCCATCAAATACAGACGAAGATATTGCGCGAGATCTTGGTTTACCCTCTCCGTCTGTCCATCGGTCTCCGGGTGAAAACTGGTAGACAGACGGGAATCAACTCCTAATCCCTTTAAGAAAGATCTCCAGAACTGGGAAACAAATTGGGAACCTCTATCAGAAATGACCACCCTTGGAATCCCATGCAATCTGACTACATGCTGAACAAACAGAGAAGCCAATTGAGGAGCGGTGGGCAAACCCTTTAGGGGAATGAAGTGACTCATCTTAGTAAACTGATCCACTACCACCCAAATGACAGAAAATCCTTGACTAGTGGGTAAATCTACAATAAAATCCATGGAGATAGAAAGCCACGGAGATGGGGCCACAGGTAAAGGCATAAGCAGACCTTGTGGGGATTGCCTAGAACTCTTGCCCTTAATACACAGTTCACAAGTGGCGACGTGCTGCCTAACCTGCGCGTCTATCCCACGCCAAAAGAAGTTCCTCTTCACCAGTTCAAGAGTTTTGACAGCTCCCTTATGACCTGCCAACGGATGGTCGTGACACTGCTGGATGACCTCAGTCTGCAATTCTTCACTGGGAACAAACAGTTTCCCTTGAAAATAAGGCTTTCCATTCCTTACTCCACCATCAGGACCCTCCAATTTCCAATTGGTGAAACGAACTGCCTGAAATTCTTTTCTGACTCTGGATTCCAGTTCATTCTCCACAACTGTAGCGACGATGTTCTCTTGCGGAATGATAAAACCCTCTTCCATCTTTTCCGAAGTATCTCCAAGACTTAAACGAGATAAGGCATCTGCCTTTCCATTAGCGGCTCCAGGTTTGTAAGTCAGGACAAAATCATAATCAGCAAAGAAAGGAGACCACCGCAGTTGCCGTGGAGTCAAAGTTCTTGCTGACTTTAAAAACTGTAAATTGCGATGATCAGTAAACACTGTGATTACATGTTTCGCACCCAGCAAATAATGTCTCCAAACCTTAAAGGCATCCTTAACAGCCAACAGTTCCTTGTCAGCAATGGAATAGTTTATCTCTGCTGTTGACAATTTTCTAGAATGATATGCCACCGGATGCAACTGCCCAGTTTGCTTGTGACGCTGGGACAAAATCCCTCCAATTGGCAGGTTAGAGGCATCAGCTTCCACAAAAAATGGCTCGCTCAGGTCGGGATGCTGCAAAACAGGTGCAGAAACAAAGGCCGCTTTCAGTTGCTGAAAGGCTTCTTCAGGCTCTTTTCCCCATACGAATTGTTAATTTTTCTTCAACAGTCGAGTGATAGGACCCACCTTCTCTGAGAAATTCTGGATGAACCGGCAATAGAAATTGGCGAATCCCAGGAAACTCTGTATCTCCTTGACAGACCTCGGAGCAGGCCAAGATTTAATCGCTTGCAGCTTGGTGTCATCCATAAAAACTCCTTCAGGGGAGAGAATAAACCCCAAAAATTCCACTTTGGAAGTATGAAACACACATTTCTCCAGTTTGACAAAAAGTTGATTCTGCAATAACCGCTCCAGAATGGCTCTCACATGAAGGACATGCTCCTCTAAACTGTTGGAAAAGATGAGTATATCATCTATATACACCTCTGCAAAGCGATCTAGGCATTCCCGAAGAACATCATTTACAAAATGCTGAAACGCAGCTGGGGCGTTACAGAGGCCGAAAGGCATCACTTAATACTCAAACAACCCCAGTCGAGTGCAAAATGCCGTTTTCCATTCCTCGCCATCTGCCATTCGCACCAAATGATAAGCTCCTCTCAAATCCAACTTGGTATAAATACTGGCATTCTTCACTTGATCGAGAAGCTCAGAAATGAGAGGTAAGGGGTATCGATTCTTTTTGGTGACCAGATTTAGAGCCCGATAGTCTATACAAGTTTGTAAAGATCCATCCTTCTTTGGTATAAAGAAGAGCGGGGAAGAAACTGGAGACTGCGAGGGACGGATGAATCCACAAGCCAGACTCTGCTCGATATACTCCTTCAAATGCTGATTCTCAGGTTCAGATAAAGCGTAAATACAACTACAAGGTAAGGAGGCCCCTGGCTCTAACTCAATTCTGCAATCGTACTCCCTATGAGGGGGTAGTTTACACGCCTCCTTCTCATTGAATACTTCCTTCAAATCAAGATATTCTTCCGGAACCTCAGGAATCTCCACTGTACAAATCATTTGTGTTTGATTTGCCAGACTTACAGACAAAGTTGTTTGAGACGGAACTGACTGTTCATGAAAGCAATGTTCAGCACAAAATTTGGAATTCTTCTCCACAGTACGCTTAGCCTAATCAATCCGAGGGTTATGCTCTGTGAGCCAAGGCAGACCCAGAATCATCTGGAATTGTGGTGCGTCGATGAGATTGAAACTTAAATAACTTTGATGCTCTCCCGGACCCATCACAGTTATCTTCTCCGTATCAAAAGCTATAGGACCCGATGATAATTCTGTGCTGTCCACAGCACGCACTGGTTCCGGTTTTAATTTTTTCTCAAACCGAATACCCAATGACTTTGCGAACTGAAGATCACAACAATTTCCAGTTGCGCCGGAATCTAACATTATTGAAACAATTTCCTCCTGAGCTTCTCCAAACCGAATGATACAAGACAAAATTAAATAATTAAATGTGGAGCTGCCGGTTGTAAGGTATTTGCCAATTGAAGTGACTGGGGAGTTGGCTCATGTGCTGCTCCCACCAGAGCAACTCTGTCTACTGGTGAAGCTTGTCTTTTACCCACGAATTGGACTTAGGCTTCTTGGGACAGTCCTTAACAAAATGGCCCGGCTGGCCACAATACATACACAATTTGCCTATACGTCTCTTTTCTCTCTCCTCCACGGAGAGAGGGCACCTGACTGTTCCAATCTGCATTGGCTCTTCTCCAGAATTCCCTTCACTACTCTTAGGAGGTTCCGTACGTGCCCGATCAAATCGAGGCGGGAAAGGCTTGAAATCTCTTCGCTTCTCACTTCGACGCTCCAATTGTCGTTGATCAATTTGCAGGACAAGGTCAATTAATTCAGATACTTCCAATGGTCTCTTTGGAATCTGAGCCAAGCCATCCTTTAGTTCATCTTTTAGACCTCGGTAAAAAATCGCCGCCCTCTTAGCCGCCGGCCAGTTGGTCTCAACAATTAACTTATTGTACTGCGCCAAATAGGCTACCAGATCTCTGTTGCCTTGCTTTAAGTCCAACAACTCATTATCTGTGGTCTGAGAGACTGTGCGACGGTCAAAGATGCGCAGGAATTCTGTCTTGAGATCTTCAAACTTATACAAAACCGGATCATTAGAGGAAACCAAGGGCATGGACCACGCAGCTGCATCTCCACTAAGATAGGACAGCACAAACGCCACCTTGGACTGGTCTTCTTTAAACAGGATGGGCTTGCAAAGGAAATGTAGAGAACATTGGGTCAAAAAGATTTGGGCCTTATGTGGATCTCCCTGAAATCTCTCTGGTGGAGCTAAAGGGATGGTGGGAGACATTGCGTGCACCACCTGGGTAGTTAAAGCTGAAGCAGAGGAGGGAGTAGGAGAAAAGGTTGAGGACTTAATTCCCCCAAAATTAGGACTTGGACTTACAGATAGCTCATCTATTCTTTGCCGCAAATAACTAGCCTCTTGATTGGACTTACGAACCTCTTCCCTGGTTTCGCTAAGTTGTTTCTGCAACCCCTCCAGGATAGAAGCTAGCGCCTTGACATCGAAACCTTCAGCCATTTTGCTCAGACGGAAGGATGTAAGGGCACTTCAATCTGTCAGAAGTGTACCTGGACTCCAAAGTTTCCGTGGGAGCTGATGGCTTGAAGGAGTTCACCCAGCTGATTAATTCCCAACTCCCCGACTCAAGATTCAAGATTCAAAAATACTTTATTCGGTTAAAAAGAAAGATAACCATAAAAGTAGCATGAAAGGTACATTTTACAAGAGGTAGAGTAAACTTTTAAAAATCACGAGAAAGGAAAACAACAAAATTGAATTCATGTGTACAATAAAAACGATCAATCCATTTGAATTGATTTGCGGCACTTAAAAACTAATTTTAAAAATTCTGCAATTGAGGCTACCATAAAAACAGTTTCCATTTTCTGGCACTCTATGAACACTAGGCGGCATCTATAAACATTTAAATCTTTGAGGATAGGGATGATAAGTTTCTTTCGAGGAAGAGTATAAAATTTACAAAAGAATAATATGTGTATATCGGATTGTTGGGATACATCATCACATGGACAAAGACATAAATCCTTCGACCAACAATTCATCACGGGGAACGATAATGTCCTAAAAGCAATATTCAATCTAAAACGGGTCAAAAGGTAACGTTCATGATTGGACATGTACAATGAAAGATATGGCTGCAATTTCTCTCCACATAGAATGTCCTGGTGGGCAGAAACAGTCTTTTTTCTCGCCTCCTCTATATGTCTCTTTTCCTTGAGGTACACCATACACAGATTTTTCAAATCTCTTCTAGATATATATTCCATTGATTGTGGGTCCTCAAAGTATTGGGGGCAACTTATTTTTTCAGGAAAGTTTCTGACGTAGCCTATCCATTTAAAGTCACTGATATTGTCCAATGCCATAATGTCCTTTAAAATAGCCGATTGACAACACATTCATCATTTGTCCAAACCCTATGCCAAAGGAGGACTGGCTGAATTTTAATAGTATCAGTAACATAAGGTGTTCCCAATTCAGCGTGGCATATCATCGTTGCAGTACTTTGGGGTACGGACAGAATGTGGCATAAAAACTTATTTTCCATGATTTGAATTGAACTGATGTTTGAATAACCCCATAACCCTGCACCATAGGTGGCTACAGATATACAGGTCGCATTATAAACAGTTAAAATCTCCTTTATGGGTTTTTTACCTAATTTTTTCATAAAGCATTTTAGGGCCATAATGGTCTTAGAAAATAACAAAGATCTAGCATGAATTGCTGTAGTCCATGAGCCAGTTTCATGGAACAATATCCCCAGATAAGGGAAGGTGGGGGTCCTTTCTAGGGGATTGGAATTTATGAAGATTGGCTTCAAATGCTTGCTTGTTCTGGACCCACAGTACATAGATAAAGTTTTAGAACAATTGATTTTCAAATCTAAACCAAGCATAAAAGTGTTAAAGGCTGTAACCAAAGTTTGTAAAGCCATTGGTGTGCGTGCCATCAGAACAGCATCATCAGCGTACATCAGTGCAGGGACAGGCCTACCTCTCACCATAGGCATGTCTCTGCCCTCCTGTACGAGGTGCTTCTCCATTCCATTTATATATAACAAAAATAGAAAGGGGGCTAGGACGCACCCTTGGCGCACACCCGACCAATCCCAAATTGTCTGCTGCATTCACCGTTATTCCCATATCTGACACTAGCAGTGGCCCCAGAATATAGCTCTCTCAGAAAGCATATAATGGCGTTGTCTACCCCCAATTCGTCCATAATTGACCATAATTTAGTGTGAGACACACAGTCAAAAGCTGATGTTAAATCAACAAATGTGAGGTATAGACGTTGTTTTTTAACCTTTATATACTTCTGTTGCAAGGTGAAAAGATTCAAACCTTGCTCTATGGTCCCTAAACCCCTTTGGAACCC
The DNA here is from genome assembly GCF_964263255.1 of Lissotriton vulgaris. Classification (NCBI taxonomy): domain Eukaryota; kingdom Metazoa; phylum Chordata; class Amphibia; order Caudata; family Salamandridae; genus Lissotriton; species Lissotriton vulgaris. The sequence goes on from NW_028250968.1 coordinate 111,614, forward strand.
AAATTGGAAATCGCTTAGCACCCCATTATCCTCGGCCCAGCTTTGCAATTTAGCTAAAATCACTCTCCCCAAAATTTTTATAGAAGAGTCCAATAAGGAAATTGGCCTATAGCAAGTACAACTTAGCCTGTCCCCTTTCTTGAAGATTGGGACTATTACCGATGTAAACCAGGTAGGAATTGGGCTATTTGCCAGAGCGGCGTTGAAGAGCTGAACTAACAGTGGCCCCCATAATTCGATGTTAGCCTTATAGAGGTCAGCTGGTATACCGTCTGGTCCTGCTGCCTTGCCCCCCTTAGTCGCCTTCAAGCTTGCTATAACTTCAGGAAGGGTTACAATCAAAGTTCTGGATGTATCTAAATTTAGCAACCCCACGTCCTGGCCTGTTTCAGGGGTTAGTTCCACAGCCTTATAAAGGGAGGAAAAATGAGCCACCCACTCATCTTCTGAGATGGCAATTTCCATGCGTGCTTTTTGTTCATGTAAAAGGGGGGTGTTAATGACCCTCCAAAAAGCAGCCGGATCCTTTGATTTTGAGGCAGCACATAGGTTGTCCCAAGCCTCCCTTTTTATCGAGGCCTTCCTTTCCTTCAATGCTAAATTATAGTCCTTCCTTGCAATTCTAATTAGGATTACGTCCCGTGGTCTTTTATGAATTGCATGTCTAAGCCTTGTTAAGGCTCTAGTGCACTTCCTATCAAACCATTTCCTATTGGACTTTAGGGAATTTTTCCTGTCAACCCACAAAGCTTCCTTAATTGTACTCGAGATGATATTAAAATGGGTTATTATTTCACAGTTCTCTGCGTATTCATCTAAACAGATCGAAAAACTACTCATGCATTTACTCAATATTTTATACAGGAAATCATCCGGGACCAGTCTGCTCCATTTAAGGTTGTAACCATTTTGGGCACCCAACCTCACGTCCTGGACCATTTGGTTCGGACATTCTCTAGTATCAACTACAGCAAATAGGTTCTCCATTTTTAATACCTGTGGCAGATGATCACTCAGTGGTAAGTCCATGATGTTTGCTCTAATCAATCTGCTCGCAGAGCTAAGTGTACATAAACTAAAATCGATAATAGATGAGGCACCCCGCCCAACAAAGGTTGGGACAAATGTCGTTGTATGGTGTGCTAACTCATTGGAAAACCCAAAGTTAAAATTAAAAATCATTTCATTTAGTGAGTCGCCTAGTAGGGTATGTTCAAAATGCGTCAAGTTGACATCTTGTTCCAGCATTAAACCACAAATACCCTTTTGGCCCTTTTTGCAGAGAGTGCAATTAAAATCACCCCCCCCATAATAACATAACTTCAGCCCTCTTGCTCTTATCAAGTTCGTCTTGCATTTCTGAGGTTAGTGTATCAAGTACGTCCTTAATCATGCTATCTGGACAGTTATTGTAAAAATTAAAAAGAACCATCTTTGGACCCTTCCTTGTGTATATCACTATTTTTTGATAGTAACTGGATCCAGGGGAAAAAGAAATTTTATCATATACCAGAAGATTAGATATGTATACAGTCAACCCCCCCTTGGGTCTACCGTGTACTCCACCCACCGCAGGGGTAAAGTAAGTTTTGTAGCCATTAAGATGTATCGGCGTGGTGGCCCAGGTTTCTTGAAGGGCTAATATTCCCACGTCGGTAATGGCCTCATCCCAGGTTGGATTGGTAATCTTTTGTTTTAACCCAGCCACGTTCCAAAAGAGCACCTTACAGTAATCTTTTTCTACAGGTAGAATATCTACAGTATCCCCTAATCTTCTGACCAGGCTCCCTTGTATAGACTCATCCCCCACCTGTATTTCTGGGGTTTCCTCAGACCCTTGACAGCTTATAGGACCCATGTCCACAGGATTGTTAAACAGCCGGTCATCTTCCTTGATCTTGAGGAGTCAGTCCACCGCTTCCAAGCAATCAAACCGGTTGTAACACGGGAAAAACGGAGGAAATTGCAGATTGCCTGTCCATCCTAGGTCATAACCTTGTGGATAAAAGTAAGGAGGCCTCCCTTTGTGTTTCACAGTGTTCCAACCATCTTCATGCCTCCCATTCCACTGTGTGTTGTGGTAGTTATTATCAAAAGCCTGACCAGTATTGCCACCATGATGTCGTTTGTCCCTGGTCCAGCTCCACCTATTATCCGGTTGTTCACCCTCAGGGTAAAAGTAGGATAGTGACCTAGCCACAATAGACAGACCATAATTTCTTGGGGGCCTCGATGTAATAAATTCTGCGGTGCGGGGATTCTCAAATGTTATCACCACGCAGTCACCGTGTGTCCTTTTTTTATTATTATACCCCACCCAAGGAGCCCTTTCGACCATGAGGATGTTGCTTTTAAAGGCTGGGGGGAGAGGGTAGTTATCATTTAACCAATGTATTGTTTTATTTACAAGTCCCCCATTATTTTCATTTGATTTATCATCAGGTTGGGGTACTCCAGTAAGGACCACAACGTATGGTGAGGCTTCTGGCGGTAGATGTATGTTTCTGCGTGTCTCCCTTTTTTCTACATTAACTTTATCCTTGGGAGTTTGTGTGGGTAGCGCTGCTTTGTCAGTTGTGGTTGGGTTTTTAGGTGTTGGTGTGGGTTTTGGAGGTGGATTAGTGGTGGGTTTTGGAGGTGGAATAGTGGTAGGTTTTGGAGGTAGATTAGTGGTAACATCGCTTTTAGCAGCTGTGGGTGGTCTGTTCGTGGTTGGTTTTTTTTGTGGAACTTTATTGTTCGAATTAAAGCTAGGGGCACTAATATCTTTATGGATGTTAGTCAGTATTGTTTCCAGACATCGTAGCCTAACCTCAATAGGTTCTAAGAGAATTTTTAGCATTGCGAAGATGTTATTATTAACCATGCTTAGGCTGCTACTGTCCTCGCTCCCTCCAGCTTGATTGTCAACTACCCCACTTAGTTCCAAGATCCCCTCCAAGCTGCTATCCAAGATAGTTTCATCTGGCAGACTTAGTGTTATGCCCACACTTGCCCGGGGCCCGCCCGCGGTATCATTATTATTGGTGTGAGCATCTAGGTTGGTGCTCACATTCAATGGAATCGGATCCAACTGAATTGGGTCATGGATTTTGCCAGTCTGGGCTTTTTTCCCTTTTCGAGTGGTAGTTTTAATGGGCTTTTGTTTAGTACTCTTTTGTTTAGGGATTGCCCCCTCCTTCCTCCCCCTTTCAATTAGGGTACTAGCTGTAGTTTCAATCTCGGTTGCAGCCGGGCCATTTTCCAGCAATAAGGAGAAATTTGGGGTTGCCTCCAGGCCTTCCTGCGAGGCAGGTAAGTCACAACCCCGGTCCTTGTGTACCACTACGAGTGTTTTTGGAGCGGATACACTGTTAGGTGTGCAAGCTTGTGCAATATGGCCCAAAGAGGAACGTTTTGCCAAGGCTAAGTCTTGGGACACCCTTCTATCCATCAGTATGATCCCTTCATCAATGAGGGCATGTGTGCGCACTATAAAATCATCTATGGTACCAGTTAGTTTCTTTGCCCCAGCAGCTGCCATGCTTCTGGTCTCTGGGTGGTTCATGGCAAGCCCAATAAATAACCCACTATGCGGCAGGAAATGCTTATGGCCAATTACCAGTACCAATCTCAGTACAACAGGAACTCAGAGGCTCACAGTGGTATGTTACAGCAAGATTTAGCCAACTTACAGTTATGCAGTCTCGATGTCCTCTGGCTACTAGCAACCGGGCAGGGTGACTGGCGCAGGCCAGGCTCCTCGGGCCTCTGAGGGCCTAAGAGGGCCCGCCCTTTGCCCGGGCTTCGCCCCGGGCGTCCCGCGATGCGGGGGCTCTCCTCCCTTTCAAGGGCTCTGGCGCCCTCTGCAGCGCGACCCGCGTCACTGCTAACGCGCCGCCGCGAGGCCTGCCGGGATTTGTGGTCTCCCGGAGCGGCGGCGCGGAGTCCGGTGTCCAGGGACTCTTGGCGGTGGCGGCGGAGATGGCGGCGTTCCTTCGCGCCTGCTGGCTGCTGCTGGCTGCCCTCTGACTCTCGTGGCGGTGGCGGCAAAAACAGGTTAGTTGTAGTTCCCCCCGCTCTGCCGGGGCTCTCCTCCCTTTCAAGGGCTCTGGCGCCCTCTGCAGCGTGACCCGCGTCACTGCTAACGCGCCGCCGCGAGGCCTGCCGGGATTTGTGGTCTCCCGGAGCGGCGGCGCGGAGTCCGGTGTCCAGGGACTCTTGGTGGTGGCGGCGGAGATGGCGGCGTTCCTTCGCGCCTGCTGGCTGCTGCTTGCTGCCCTCTGACTCTCGTGGCGGTGGCGGCAAAAACAGGTTAGTTGTAGTTCCCCCCGCTCTGCCGGGGCTCTCCTCCCTTTCAAGGGCTCTGGCGCCCTCTGCAGCGCGACCCGCGTCACTGTTAACGCGCCGCCGCGAGGCCTGCCGGGATTTGTGGTCTCCCGGAGCGGCGGCGCGGAGTCCGGTGTCCAGGGACTCTTGGCGGTGGCGGCGGAGATGGCGGCGTTCCTTCGCGCCTGCTGGCTGCTGCTGGCTGCCCTCTGACTCTCGTGGCGGTGGCGGCAAAAACAGGTTAGTTGTAGTTCCCCGACTCCCCTGGACCCGGATTTCTCCAAGACCAGAAGTGACAGGGAAAGGGGAAGTGGAAAGACAAGAGAGACTGCCACACAGGTGTCTTCGTCTTCTCAGCCATACTGGCTGGAATTCACCAGAAACAGTAAGCACAAATTAATACAGTTCCAATTCACTGAATCTGGACTCTCTCTCTCTAAACTAAATACCTCAGAACTCCCTGTACCTTATTATGTGTGGACCTTTGCCTCTCTCCTTAGTGAGCATACATTTTCCTGCTGCTGTTTGGCTTGAAACTGTCTCTGGGTATACCGATGAACTCAGTAGTTGTCAGACAAATAAAGGTGGTAAACTAACGTATAATCATATGCATACAATAATACCCCAATGTACTTGATGAAGCTGGCTGAAACAATCCTCAGTGAAATTATGCAGAATGGTTACCAATACGAGTTACTGCACTCGTGAAAGTTCCACAAATATATATATATATATATATATAGTTCCATTGAGTCTCATACTGAAGATAGCATAAATCCTTCCTTTGACTGGAAAGAACTGAACATATGCAGGCAGGCTCTGGAAACCAAAAGCTTTCTAGTTGGCACAGATACTTCTCAGAACTGAAACTCTTACCGCAGTGCTCAGGAACTGCTACAGCAGAAATTACTTGGCTCTGCCTACCGTGTTTTCTTCATGGAAAGGAAGAGCTCCGAGAGATACCAGAAGCTCCCAGAGGGTTGCGCTGCTCACTGCACGCAACAGAAGGGTCGGAGCAAAACCCAAACGAAGTCCGCAGGAAAACGCTAATTTCAAGCTCTGAATAAAGCCTGAACTAGCGCTAAAACTTAGGGCTCGGAAATAGCGGCATTCAGACGACGAAACTAAAACACGTCTGAACCGCCGAAATGTTTAGTTGAAGTGCGCCGCGTATTAAACGCGAGCGCACGAAATGGCCGACTGTTTGAATAGGCTAGAATGCTGACCTCTGTTTGCGATGGCACAACCAGGAAGTATTTACATAAGCTTATCCACAGTTGTATTTCTCAAGGAAAACTAAAACTCAACATCTTTTAGCGATAACCGCTGACCATCGCTGCCTCCAACTCCAAACAGGGAATGGAGAAGCTTGCATAGAATTTAACCTTAAAGAAGGTTTGGGAATCTGCCTACATAGCTGAAACTGGGATCTGACAGCCTTCTAGTACAAAATACTTTGCCTAGATTATCTTTAAAATATT